>NC_052330.1:34988566-35176066 GCF_016432855.1 Salvelinus namaycush
GTTCGCCTTAGATGGTAGTCTTCTCCCCAGTATCAGATGTGAGACACTACCTTTAACCCTCACAGTATCTGGTAACCACAGTGAGACCATTTCCTTTTTGATTTTTCGTTCACCTTTTACACCTGTTGTTTTGGGTCATCCCTGGCTAGTATGTCATAATCCTTCTATTGATTGGTCTAGTAATTCTATCCTATCCTGGAACGTTTCTTGTCATGTGAAGTGTTTAATGTCTGCTATCCCTCCTGTGTCTTCTGTCCCCTCTACTCAGGAGGAACCTGGTGATTTGACAGGAGTGCCGGAGGAATATCATGATCTGCGCACGGTCTTCAGTCGGTCCAGAGCCAGCTCCCTTCCTCCTCACCGGTCGTATGATTGTTGTATTGATCTCCTTCCGGGGACCACTCCCCCTCGGGGTAGACTATACTCTCTGTCGGCTCCCGAACGTAAGGCTCTCGAGGATTATCTGTCTGTTTCTCTCAACGCCGGTACCGTGGTGCCTTCTTCCTCTCCCGCCGGAGCGGGATTTTTCTTTGTTAAGAAGAAGGACGGTACTCTGCGCCCCTGCGTGGATTATCGAGGGCTGAATGACATAACGGTTAAGAATCGTTATCCGCTTCCCCTTATGTCGTCGGCCTTCGAGATTTTGCAGGGAGCCAGGTTCTTTACTAAGTTGGACCTTCGTAACGCTTACCATCTCGTACGCATCAGAGAGGGGGACGAGTGGAAAACGGCGTTTAATACTCCGTTAGGGCATTTTGAATACCGGGTTCTGCCGTTCGGTCTCGCTAATGCTCCAGCTGTCTTTCAGGCATTAGTTAATGATGTACTGAGAGACATGCTGAACATTTTTGTTTTCGTTTACCTTGACGATATCCTGATTTTTTCACCGTCACTCGAGATTCATGTTCAGCACGTTCGACGTGTACTCCAGCGCCTTTTAGAGAATTGTCTCTACGTGAAGGCTGAGAAGTGCGCCTTTCATGTCTCCTCTGTCACATTTCTCGGTTCTGTTATTTCCGCTGAAGGCATTCAGATGGATCCCGCTAAGGTCCAGGCTGTCAGCGATTGGCCCGTTCCTAAGTCACGTGTCGAGTTGCAGCGCTTTCTCGGTTTCGCTAATTTCTATCGGCGTTTCATTCGTAATTTCGGTCAAGTGGCTGCCCCTCTCACAGCTCTGACTTCTGTCAAGACTTGCTTTAAGTGGTCCGGTTCCGCCCAGGGAGCTTTTGATCTCCTCAAGAAGCGTTTTACATCCGCCCCTATCCTTGTTACTCCTGACGTCACTAAACAATTCATTGTCGAGGTTGACGCTTCAGAGGTGGGCGTGGGAGCCATTCTGTCTCAGCGCTTCCAGTCTGACGATAAGGTCCATCCTTGCGCTTACTTTTCTCATCGCCTGTCGCCATCGGAACGCAACTATGATGTGGGTAACCGCGAACTGCTCGCCATCCGCTTAGCCATAGGCGAATGGCGACAGTGGTTGGAGGGGGCGACCGTTCCTTTTGTCGTTTGGACTGACCATAAGAACCTTGAGTACATCCGTTCTGCCAAACGACTTAATGCACGTCAGGCTCGTTGGGCGTTGTTTTTCGCTCGTTTCGAGTTCGTGATTTCCTATCGTCCGGGAAATAAGAACACCAAGCCTGATGCCTTATCCCGTCTCTTTAGTTCTTCTGTGGCTTCTACCGACCCCGAGGGGATTCTCCCTGAAGGGCGTGTTGTCGGGTTGACTGTCTGGGGAATTGAGAGACAGGTAAAGCAAGCACTCACTCACACTGCGTCGCCGCGCGCTTGTCCTAGTAACCTTCTGTTCGTTCCTGTCTCTACTCGTCTGGCTGTTCTTCAGTGGGCTCACTCTGCCAAGTTAGCTGGCCATCCCGGCGTTCGGGGTACGCTTGCTTCTATTCGCCAGCGGTTTTGGTGGCCTACTCAGGAGCGGGACACGCGCCGTTTCGTGGCTGCTTGTTCGGACTGCGCGCAGACTAAGTCAGGTAACTCTCCTCCTGCCGGTCGTCTCAGACCGCTTCCCATTCCTTCTCGACCATGGTCTCACATCGCCTTAGACTTTATTACCGGTCTGCCTTCGTCTGCGGGGAAGACTGTGATTCTTACGGTTATCGATAGGTTCTCTAAGGCGGCACATTTCATTCCCCTCGCTAAGCTTCCTTCCGCTAAGGAGACGGCACAAATCATCATTGAGAATGTGTTCAGAATTCATGGCCTCCCGTTAGACGCCGTTTCAGACAGAGGTCCGCAATTCACGTCACAGTTTTGGAGGGAGTTCTGTCGTTTGATTGGTGCTTCTGTCAGTCTCTCTTCCGGGTTTCATCCCCAGTCTAACGGTCAAGCAGAAAGGGCCAATCAGTCGATTGGTCGCATATTACGCAGCCTTTCGTTTCGAAACCCTGCGTCTTGGGCAGAACAGCTCCCCTGGGCTGAGTACGCTCACAACTCGCTTCCTTCGTCTGCTACCGGGCTATCTCCGTTTCAGAGTAGTCTTGGGTACCAGCCTCCTCTGTTCTCGTCCCAGCTCGCCGAGTCCAGCGTTCCCTCCGCTCAGGCTTTTGTCCAACGTTGTGAGCGCACCTGGAGGAGGGTCAGGTCTGCACTTTGCCGTTACAGGGCGCAGACTGTGAGAGCCGCCAATAGACGTAGGATTAGGAGTCCTAGGTATTGTCGCGGTCAGAGAGTGTGGCTTTCCACTCGTAACCTTCCCCTTACGACAGCTTCTCGCAAGTTGACTCCGCGGTTCATTGGTCCGTTCCGTGTCTCTCAGGTCGTCAATCCTGTCGCTGTGCGACTGCTTCTTCCGCGACATCTTCGTCGCGTCCACCCTGTCTTCCATGTCTCTTGTGTCAAGCCTTTTCTTCGCGCCCCCGTTCGTCTTCCCCCCCCCCCCCCCCGTCCTTGTCGAGGGCGCTCCTATTTACAAGGTACGAAAGATCATGGACATGCGTTCTCGGGGACGTGGTCACCAGTACTTAGTGGATTGGGAGGGTTACGGTCCTGAGGAGAGGAGTTGGGTTCCATCTCGGGACGTGCTGGACCGTTCGTTGATTGATGATTTCCTTCGTTGCCGCCAGGGTTCCTCCTCGAGTGCGCCAGGAGGCGCTCGGTGAGTGGGGGGGTACTGTCATGTTTTGTCTTTCATCATGTCTTGTCCCTGTGCTTCCCTCTGCTGGTCTTATTAGGTTCTTTCCCTCTTTCTCTCTCTCTATCGTTCCGTTCCTGCTCCCAGCTGTTTCTCATTCTCCTAACGACCTCATTTACTCTTTCACACCTGTCCCCTATTTTGCCCTCTGATTAGAGTCCCTATTTCTCCCTCTGTTTTCCGCTTCTGTCCTTGTCGGATTCTTGTTTGATGTTTGCTGTTCCTGTGTCCTTGTTCCGCCCTGTCGTGTTCTTTGCCTTCTTCAGATGCTGCGTGTGAGCAGGTGTCTATGTCAGCTACGGCCAGTGCCTTCCTGAAGCGACCTGCAGTCTGTGGTCGCGTCTCCAGTCGTTCCTCTCTATTGACGAGAGGATTTCAGTTCCTGTTTTGGATTGACCATTGATAATATCCAGGAGAATCATTATTTGTTTATTACTGGAATAAAGACTCTGTTACTATTACGTCGCTTTTGGGTCCTCATTCACCAGCATAACAAAGGGGGCAGAGAGGAGGAAGTAGGGAGGAGGGAGGGGGGCTGAGAGGAGGAAGTAGGGAGGAAGGAGGGGGGCTGAGTGCGCATGTGGCGGAGGGAGATGTATAGGAGGATATGGGATATGTGATGCAGGCGGGGGAGTTTGGCGTGGGCGGTAGGTGGAGATGGGGATGAAGAGTTGTGTTTGTGTGTGTTTGTGTGTGTCTGTTTTTGTGTGTGTGTGTTTCTGTGTGTGTATGCATGTGTGTGTGTGTATGCATGTGTGTGTGTGTGTGTGTGTGTGTGTGTGTGTGTGTGTGTGTGTGTGTGTGTGTGTGTGTGTGTGTGTGTGTGTGTGTGTGTGTGGTGTATGTGTATATCAGGGTCCAGTAGCACCTCTTTAGTGTGCTACTGGACCCTGTAGTGATGTCATCCTCCCACCTCTTCTCTTCTCCGTGGTGGTGCATTCACTCCAGTGTGAGTCACTCACCTCCTTCCCCTCCAGAGCTCCCTGACAGGAGAGGAGAGGTGTGTGCACTGCTGAATGATAAACAGGACTTTTTGGTGCTGAATTTGTCCTCTGCTCTGATCTCTTTTAAAATACATCTTATTTTTGATACTGCTCAGCTTCAAAAGACACTCCATACACACTTATGCAGACTAAAACACACACACACACACACACACACACACACACACACACACACACACACACACACACACACACACATACACACACACACACACACGCAAAGGTGTGTGCATACCATACCATACTACCAGCCAATGGGTGAAACAAATGTGGTCAATTTAGTCAAAATCTTGAGTATTTGGTATTTGGCTAATTCTTAATGGCTAAGTGCTGCTAATAAGAAATGTATGGGAAAGACTGCTGCAGTAATGAACTTGTTTTTAACTAGGACAGAGGAATCTATAACAGACTTTTTCCGACATAACATACAGTTGAAGTCAAATAAATTTAAACTCAGTTTTTCACAAATCCTGACATTTAATCCTAGTAAAAATGCCCTGTCTTAGGTCAGTTAGGATCACCACTTTATTTTAAGAATGTGAAATGTCAGAATAATAGTAGAGAGAATGATTTATTTCAGCTTTTATTTCTTTCATCACATTCCCACTGGGTCAGAAGTTTACATATACGAATTGAGTGTTTGGTAGCATTGCCTTTAAATTGTTTAACTTGGGTCAAACGTTTCGGTTAGCCTTCCACAAGCTTTCCACAATAAGTTGGGTGAATTTTGGCCCATTCCTCCTGACAGAGCTGGTGTAACTGAGTCAGGTTTGTAGGCCTCCTTGCTCGCACACGCTTTTTCAGTTCTGCCCACAAATTTTCTATAGGATTCAGGGCAGGGCTTTGTGATGGCCACTCCAATACCTTGACTTTGTTGTCCTTAAGCCATTTTGCCACAATTTTGGAAGTATGCTTGGGGTCATTGTCCATTTGGAAGACCCATTTGCGACCAAGCTTTAACTTCCTGACTGATGTCTTGAGATGTTGCTTCAATATATCCACATAATTTTCTTCCCTCATGATGCCATCTATTTTGTGAAGTGCACCAGTCCCTCCTGCAGCAAAGCCTTTCATGTTATGTCGATATAGGACTCGTTTTATATATATAGATATATATATATAGATACTTTTGTCCCCGTTTCCTCCAGCATCTTCACAAGGTCCTTTGCTGTTGTTCTGGGATTGATTTGCACTTTTCGCACCAAAGTATGTTCATCTCTAGGAGACAGAACATGTCTCCTTCCTGAGCGGAATGACAGCTGCATGGTCCCATGGTGTTTATACTTGCGTACTATTGTTTGTACAGATGAACGTGGTACCTTCAGGTATTTGGAAATTGCTCCCAAGGATGAAGCAGACTTGTGGAGGTCTACAATTTATTTTCTGAGGTCTTGGCTGATTTCTTTTGATTTTCCCATGATGTCAAGGAAAGAGGCACTGAGTTTGAACGTAGGCCTTGAAATACATCCACAGGTACACCTCCAATTGAATCAAATTATGTCAGTTAGCCTATCAGAAGTTTCTAAATCCATGACATAATTTCCTGGAATTTTCCAAGCTGTTTAAAGGCACAGTCAACTTAGTGTATGTAAACTTCTGACCCATTGGAATTGTGATACAGTGAATTGTAAGTGAAATAATCTGTCTGTAAACAATTGTTGGAAAAATTACTTGTGTCATGCACAAAGTAGATGTCCTAACCGACTTGCCAAAACTATAGTTTGTTAACAAGAAATTTGAGGAGTGGTTGAAAAATGAGTTTTAATGACTACAACTTAAGTGTATGTAAACTTCCGACATCAGCTGTAGGTACAGCAGATCCCCTTATTGTATGGGACACTTTTAAATGTGCCTTTAGAGGACATGCAATTCACTACTCTGCTCTAAAACAAAAGCAACTTAGGTCAAAAGAGTCCATAGTACCACAGGAACTATAAGGTTTAACACAACAGACTGAAAGCAATCAAATCTGTACCATAGAGCCTCAGAATAAATTAGAGGAAAAACAATGGAGGAGCTTATTCAAGAAAGATCAAATATTAAAAAATAAAGCAAACTGGATGGAATATGGGGCAAAATGCACCAAAATATGTTTTCATCTTCAACATAGAAATGCTACAAAAAAGAATTTGCTGAAACTTGTTACAAATGACAGTCACGCAAAGAACTTTAAGCATGTGTTTTCATTTCAGTCTCCTCCATCTCTTTTAGCAGAAGCTAATTGTATGGATTTTTTTCTTATTAATAATGTAAAATTAACAGCTGTACAGAAAGACTCATGTGAAGGTGAAATTACAGAGGAACTTCCTGATGCAATTAAAGCCTTTAAGTCTGGGAAAACTCCACGGCTGGATGGCCTAACACTGGAGGTATACCAAACCTTTTAGATATACTCAGAGGACCGTTATTAGCATGTTTTAACCACTCCTATGTAAATGGTAGATTATCGGACTGTCACGTTCCTGACCTGTTTTCCATTGTTTTTGTATGTGTTTAGTTGGTCAGGGCGTGAGTTGGGGTGGGCATTCTATGTTATGTGTTTCTATGTTGGGTTAAATGTGTTGCCTGATATGGTTCTCAATTAGAGGCAGGTGTTTGACGTTTCCTCTGATTGAGAACCATATTAAGGTAGGCTGTTCTCACTGTTTGTTTGTGGGTGATTGTCTTCCGTGTTTGTGTTCGTCATCACACGGGACTGTGTCGTTTGTTTAGTCTGTTCCTGTTCGTGCGTTCTTCGTGTTATGTAAGTTCGTTTGTTCAGGTCTGTTGACTTCGTTTATTGTTTTGTAGTTTGTTCAAGTGTATTTTCGTCTTCGTTATTATTATTAAAATCATCATGTCTACATACCTCGCTGCGTGTTGGTCCGATCCTTCTCGCCTCTCCTCATCCGAGGAGGAGGAAGAAATAGACGAACGTTACACGGACACTCAACAAGAAAGTCTGATTTCATTATTACTGAATCAGGATCCAAGTGGTATATATAAAGATCCAGTCCATTTAAAAAATTGGAGGCCTCTTACACTTCAGTGTTGTGATGCAAAAATTCTAGCAAAATGTATAGCGCATATCATTAAAAAGGTATTGCCGGATATTTTTCATTCTAATCAGAGAGGTTTTTTACATGGACGATAGATTGGAGATAATATAAGACAAGTACTTGAAACAATAGAATACTATGAAAAATCTGGGAAAACAGGCCTGCTGACTTTGAAAAGAGTCAGCAGGTCATAGCTGACTTTGAAAATACTTTTGATAAAGTACGACTGGAGTTTATATATAAATGCCTGGAACATTTCAATTTTGGAGAATCTCTTATGAAATGGGTTAAAGTCAAGTATAGTAACCCTAGGTGTAAAATAGTAAATAATGGCTACATCTCACAAAGTTTTAAACTATCTAGAGGAGTAAAACAAGGTTGTCCACTATCAGCATATCTATTTATTATGGCCAAAGAAATGTTAGCTATTAAAATCAGATCCAACAATAATATCAAGGGGTTATAAATCCAGGGCTTAAAAACAAAGGTGTGATTGAACGCTGATGATTCATGTTTTCTTTTAAATCCACAATTTGAATCCCTCCACAGCCTCATAGAGGATCTAGATAATTTTTTCTAACCTCTCTGGATTACAACCAAATCATGATCAGTGTACTATATTACGTATTGGATCACTAAAAATACAACTTTTACATTACCGTGTAGTTGACCAATTAAATGGTCTGACGGTGACGTGGACATACTCGGTATACATATCCCGACAGAAAGAAATGATCTCACTTGTCACGACTCCGACCGAGGCAGGCTCTCCTTCCCGTTCGGGTGGCGCTCGGCGGTCGTCGTCACCGGCCTATTAGCTGCCACTGATCCTTTTCTCCCCCTCCTTATGTGTTTATTGGTTACACCTGTTTTGTATTTGTTTGTAATTAGTTGGGCTTATCAGTCAGCCGGCCCGCCCGTTTCTTTGTGCGGGATTGTTAGTTTGTAAGCGTGGTGTTTTTTTCGGACTATACGTGTTTGTTACTGGACTGTTTTCGTTCCCCCCGTGTATTGGGGAGCACACAGTGTATAGTAGGGTGGCCGAAGTTCTCAGTGTTTTCATTAAAGGAACATTTGTTATTGCATCCTCTGTTTCCTGCGCCTGACTTCGCACTCCGACACCCAGTCCTTACATCACTCCAATACATTTTTGTAGAAAGTTAGCAAAAAATAGATAAGATCTTGCTACCAAGGAAAGGAAAATACTTGTATATTTGTGGAAAATCACCCTGATTAACTCTTTAGTCACATCCAAGTTTCCCTATTTTCTGATGGTCTTGACTACACCTAGTGAACAGTTGTTTAAATTACACTACCGTTTACAAGTTTGGGGGTCACTTAGAAATGTCCTTGTTTTTGAAAGAAAAGCTCATTTTTTGTCCAATAAAATAACATCAGAAATACAGTGTAGACATTGTTAATGTTGTAAATGACTATTGTAGCAGGAAACGGCTGATTTTTAATGGAATATCTACATATGCATTCAGAAGCCCATTATCAGCAACCATCACTCCTGTGTTCCAATGACACGTTGTGTTAGCTAATCCAAGTTGATCATTTTAAAAGGATAATTGATCATTAGAAAACCCTTTTGCGATTATGTTAGCACAGCTGAAAACTGTTGTTCTGATTAAAGAAGCAATCAAACTGGCCTTATTTAGACTAGTTGAGTATCTGGAGCATCAGCATTTGTAGGTTTGATTACAGGCTACTTGCACACATGCCCGGATCCGGGAGCACCCCCATCAGTAAAAAAGCTGACTAGCATAGCCTAGCATAGCGTCACAAGTAAATACTAGCATCTAAATATCATTAAATCACAAGTCCAAGACACCAGATGAAAGATACACATCTTGTGAATCCAGCCATCATTTCTGATTTTTAAAATGTTTTACAGGGAAGACACAATATGTATTTCTATTAGCTAACCACGATAGCAAAAGACACAACTATTTTTTCCCACCATTTTTTTCCTACATAGGTAGCTATCACAATTTCGACCAAATAAAGATATAAATAGTCACTAACCAAGAAACAACTTCATCAGATGACAGTCTGATAACATATTTATTGTATAGCATATGTTTTGTTAGAAAAATTTGCATATTTCAGGTATAAATCATAGTTTTACATTGCAGCCACCATCACAACTCTCACCAAAGCAACTAGAATAACTACAGAGACCAACGTGAATTACCTAAATACTCATCATAAAACATTTATGAAAAATACACAGCGTACAGCAAATGAAAGACAAAGATCTTGTGAATCCAGCCAATATTTCAGATTTTTTAAGTTTTTTACAGCGAAAACACAATATAGCATTATATTAGCTTACTACAATAGCCAACCACACAACAGCATTGATTCAAGCCAACAATAGCGATAACGAATAAACCAGCAAAATATATTAATTTTTTCACTAACCTTCTCAAACTTCTTCAGATGACAGTCCTATAACATCATATTACACAATACATATAGAGTTTGTTCGAAAATGTGCATATTTAGCGGCACAAATCGTGGTTATACAATGAGAATAGTAGCCAAGCTGCCAACAAAATGTCGGGAGAAATCTTGGGAGAGGCACCTAATCTAATCATTAACTAATCATAAACTTGACTAAAAAATACAGGTTGGACAGCAAATGAAAGATACATTAGTTCTTAATGCAACCGCTGTGTTAGATTTTTAAAATTAACGTTACTACGACATACAGCGTGCGTTAAAGCGAGACCGCACCGAAATTAATGGCGGAATAGGAGTTTTACGTTTTTCAACAGAACAACGAATTAACATCATAAATAGTTCTTACTTTTTGATGAGCTTTCATCAGAATCTTGGGCAAGTTGTCCTTTGTCCAGAAGAATCGTTGCTCGGTTGTAGATTGTCGCCTTCAACTTTGGAATTAGCAGTAAACATTAGCCATGTGGCAAAGACGTGCCCAACTCACTATAACGCAGCACAAAGAAAATTTCGAAAATCGCAATATACTGATATAAACTGATATAACTCGGTTTAAAATAACTACATTATGACGTTCTTAACACCTATATCGAATAAAATCAGATCCGGATATATCTAAGGCCTATAACGGGAGCTTTCCAGAACGCCATCCTGAGGTCTGTCTTGCGTCATGGCGAATGTTGAAAAGAGTGCACCCCCGGTTCCAAGAGCCCTTATATGGCCTCAGATCTGCCTAGCAACTCCATTCCAATTCTCACTATTTGCTGACATCTAGGGAAAGGCGTATGCAGTGCATGTCGACCAATAGAAGACATGCAAATTAATAAACTGACCCTAGAACAGCCTGCCTGATTTCAGATTTCTCACTTCCTCACAGGAAGTTTGCTCCAACTTGAGTTCTGTTTTACTCACAGATATAATTCAAACGGTTTTAGAAACTAGAGAGTGTTTTCTATCCAATAGTAATAATAATATGCATATTGTACGAGCAAGAATTGAGTACGAGGCAGTTTAATTTGGGAACGAAATTTTTACAAAGTGAAAACAGCACCCCCTATTGAGAAAAGGTTTTAAAATGACTAGAAACAAAGACCTTTCTTCTGAAACTCGTCAGTCTATTCTTGTTCTGAGAAATGAAGGCTATTCCATGTGAGAAATTGCCAAGAAACTGAAGATCTCGTACAACGCTGTGTACTAATCCCTTCACAGAACAGTGCAAACTTGCTCTAACCAGAATAGAACGAGGAGTGGGAGGCCCCGGTGCACAACTGAGCAAGAAGACAAGTACATTAGAGTGTCTAATTTGAGAAACAGACACCTCACAAGTCCTCAACTGGCAGCTTCATTAAATAGTACCCGCAAAACACCAGTCTCCACGTCAACTGTCACACCCTGATCAGTTTCACCTGTCCTCGTTATTGTCTCCATCCCCTCCAGGTGTCGCTTGTTTTCCCCAGTGTATTTATCCCTGTGTTTCCTGTCTCTCTGTGCCAGTTCGTCTTGTATGTTTCCAAGTCAGCTAGCGTTTTTCCCGTTCTCCTGCTTTTTGCATTCTCCTTTTTCTAGTCCTCCCGGTTTTGATCCTTGCCTGTTTTTGGACTTTGTACCCACCTGCCTGACCATTCTGCCTGCCTTGACCACGAGCCTGTCTGCCACTCTGTACTTCCTGGACTCTGATCTGGTTTTGACCTTTTTGCCTGTCCACAACCATTCTCTTGCCTACCCCTTTGGATTAATAAACATTGTAAGACTCCAACCATCTGCCTCCTGTGTCTGCATCTGGGTCTCGCCTCGATAGTCAAGTGAAGAGGCAACTCCGGGATGCTGGCCTTCAAGGCAGAGTTCCTCTGTCCAGTGTCTGTTCTTTTGCCCATCTGAATCTTTTATTTTTATTGGCCAGTCTGAGATATGGCTTTTTCTTTGCAACTCTGCCTAAATTCTTAACTTATTTAATCTGTTGCCTAATAAACAGAATAGTTGCCTGCGTCGTAGCGGGAGAACCGCACACCGTGACCCCAATTGTACTTCCATATGATGGTTATAATATCAATATTTGGGCATAAAGGCAATTCCACCACCATTTCTCGCAAAATTAATTTTACAGACACAAAAAGATCCCACCATGTCGAATGAACAAATCGACATTTATAAAATTATTATTATTTTTTTTTCTCTAAGGTATGACTTTACATACATAAAAACAATGGATAGAAACAGGTATTACCAATACTAACTCTCTAACAGTGGTGTAAAGTACTCAAGTAAAACTACTTTAAAGTACTACTTAAATAGTTTTTTGGGGTATTTCTGCTTTATTTTACTATTCATATTTTTGACAACTTTTACTTCACAACATTCCTAAAGAAAATGATTTACTTTTTACTCCATACATTTTCCCTGACACCCAATAGTACTCGTTACATTTTGAATGTTTAACAGGACAGGAAAATGGTTTAATTCACCCACTAATCAAGAGAACATCCCTGGTCATCCCTGCTGCCTCTGATCTGGTGGACTCACTAACCACAAATTCTTAATTTGTAAACGAGTGTTGGCTATCCATAAATGAAAAAAAGAAAATGGTGACATCTGGTTTGCTTAATAGAAGGAATTTGAAATTATTTACAATTTTACTTAAGAAACGTAAGTATATTTTAGCAATTACATTTACTTATGATACTTAAATATATTTAAAACTAATACTTTTGGACTTTTACTTAAGTAGTATTTTACTGGGTGCCTTTGACTTGAGTCATTTTCTATTATGGTATCTTTACTTTTACTCAACCATAACAATTGGTTACTTTTTCCACCAGGTTCTCATCTATAACTTGTATTGCAACAGATCCGCGATACCATTGGCACGTTATGCATAGCTACACCCCTAAAATGAACACACTGTAAATAATTGATGATTTACCCTCCATTCTCCCTTTGCTTTTCCAACATTTGTTTTGGCAACTCAAGTCCATTTTCATGGGGTAACGGTTGAAGGCGTGTTCAAATACAGCTGATTGTATAGGGCCTTCTCTTTGGGTTTATTTGTTTGGCTCCAAGGGGCCCAAGCAATCTTTACTTAACTAGGCAAGTCAGTTAAGAACAAATTCTTATTTACAATGACGGCCTACCAAAAGGCCTCCTGCGGGGACGGGGGCCTGGGATTAAAAATAAAAAATACAATATAAATATAGGACAAAACACACATCACAATAAGAGAGACAACACAAGACTACATCAAGAGAGACCTAAGACAACAACATAGCAAGGCAGCAACACATGACAACACAGCATGGTAGCAACACAACATAACAACAATATGGTAGAAACACAACATGGTAGCTGCACAAAACATGGTACAAACATTATTGGGCACATACAACAGCACAAAGGGCAAGAAGGTAGAGACGACAATACATCACACAAAGCAGCCACAATGACGGCCTACCCCGGCCAAACCCGGATGATGCTGGGCCAATTGTGCACTTCCCTATGGGACTCCCAATCACGGCCGGTTATGATACAGCCTGGATTTGAACCAGGGTGTCTGTTGTGACGCCTCTAGCACTGAGATGCAGTGCCTTAGACCGCTGCACCACTCGGGAGCCCATATGATATGATATGCCTCAGGTAATTGGTTTAAATGTGCTGGGGTATTGCAACAAGCCATAGATGTAATAAATTATTCAAATACTTTAGATCTAAATAAAAATCGAATCAAATTTTATTTGTCATATACCAACAACAGGTGCAGACTAACAGTGCAATACTTACTTACGGGTCCTTTACCAACAATTCAGTTGAAAAAAAGAAAAAAAAGAAGAAGATGTAAATATAAAAATGTAAACAGTTACACAAGGAATAAATAACCAGTGAATAACAAATAAAAATAACATGGATATATACAGGGACTACCCATATGTATGAGGTAATGAGGTAATTGAGGTAGCTACTGTATGTACATATACTGTAGGTAGGGTGACTAGGTAACATGATAGATAAACAGTAGCAGCAGTTAGTGTGTGTGTGTCATCAGTATGCATGTGTTATTGTAACGGCTTTCTTCCTGGGATGAAGGAGAGGACCAAAATGCAGCGCAGTTAGTGTTCAACATGTTTAATAAACAATAAACAATGAACATTAACAAATAACAAAATAACAAACGTGAAAGCCGAGACAGTCCTATCTGGTGCAGAACACAAACACAGAGACAGGAAACAACCACCCACAATCCCCAACACAAAACAAGCCACCTTTATATGATTCTCAATCAGGGAAAACGATTGACAGCTGTCTCTGATTGAGAACCATATTAGGCTGAACACAGAAACAGACGAACTAGACACACAACATAGAATACCCACCCCAACTCACGCCCTGACCAACTAAACACATACAAAACAACAGAAAACAGGTCAGGAACGTGACAGAACCCCCCCCCCCTCAAGGTGCGAACTCCGGGCGCACCCCTAAAACTCAAGGGGAGGGTCTGGGTGGGCATCTGTCCGCGGTGGCAGCTCCGGCGGTGGACGAGGACACCACTCCACCACTGTCTTTGTCCCCCTCCTTAGCGTCCTTTGAGTGGCGACCCTCGCCCCCGACCATGGTCCAGGAACCTTCACCAAGGCCCCTCCTAAATAGGGGAGACAACTCAGGACCGAGAGGTAGCTCAGGACAGAGAGATAGCTCAGGACAGAGAGGTAGCTCAGGACAGAGAGGTAGCTCAGGACAGAGAGGTAGCTTAGGACAGAGGGACAACTCTGGACTAATGGCAGCTCCGGACTGAGTGGCAGCTCCGGACTGGTTGGCAGCTCCGGACTGGGTGGCAGCTCCGGACTGAGTGGCAGCTCCGGACTGAGTGGCAGCTCCGGACTGGGTGGCAGCTCCGGACTGGGTGGCAGCTCATGACTGGGTGGCAGCTCATGACTGGAGGGCAGCTCATGACTGGAGGGCAGCTCATGACTGGAGGGCAGCTCATGACTGGAGGGCAGCTCATGACTGGAGGGCAGCTCTGGCAGCTCCTGACTGGCTGGCGGCTCTGGCAGCTCCTGACTGGCTGGCGGCTCTGGCAGCTCCTGACTGGCTGGCGTCTCTGGCAGCTCCTGACTGGCTGGCGTCTCTGGCAGCTCCTGACTGGTTGGCGGCTCTGGCAGCTCCTGACTGGCTGGCGGCTCTGGCAGCTCCTGACTGGCTGGCGGCTCTGGCAGCTCCTGACTGACGGACGGCTCTAGCGGCTCCTGACTGACGGACGGCTCTAGCGGCTCCTGACTGGCGGACGGCTCTAATGGCTCGGGACAGACGGGCGGCTCTGAAGGCTCGTGGCAGACGGATGGCTCAGATGGCGCTGGGCAGACGGATGGCTCAGATGGCGCTGGGCAGACGGATGGCTCAGACGGCGCTGGGCAGACGGATGGCTCAGACGGCGCTGGGCAGACGGATGGCTCAGACGGCGCTGGGCAGACGGATGGCTCAGACGGCGCTGGGCAGACGGATGGCTCAGACGGCGCTGGGCAGACAGATGGCTCAGACGGCGCTGGGCAGACAGATGGCTCAGACGGCGCTGGGCAGACGAACAGTGCAGGCGGCGTTGAGCAGACGGCCGACTCTGACCTGCTGAGACGCACAGTAGGCCTGGTGCGTGGTGCCGGAACTGGTGGTACCAGACTGGAGACACGCACCTCAAGGCTAGTGCGGGGAGCAGGAACAGGGCACACTGGACTCTCGATGCGCACTATAGGCCTGGTGCGTGGTACCGGCACTGGTGGTACCGGGCTGAGGGCACGCACCTCAGGGCGAGTGCGGGGAGAAGGAACAGTGCGTACAGGGCTCTGGAGACGCACAGGAGGCTTGGTGCGTGGTGCCGGAACTGGAGGTACTGGGCTGGAGACACGCACCACAGGGAGAGTGCGTGGAGGAGGAACAGGGCTCTGGAGACGCACTGGAAGCCTGGTGCGTGGTGTAGGCACTGGTGGTACTGGGCTGGGGCGGGAAGGTAGCGCCGGATATACCGGACCGTGCAGGCGTACTGGCTCCCTTGAGCACTGAGCCTGCCCAACCTTACCTGGTTGCATGCTCCCCGTAGCCCGTCCAGTGCGGGGAGGTGGAATAACCCGCACTGGGCTGTGTTGGCGAACCGGGGACACCATGCGTAAGGCTGGTGCCATGTACACCGGCCCGAGGAGACGTACTGGAGGCCAGATATGTAGAGCCGGCTTCATGGCACTTGGCTCAATGCTCACTCTAGCCCGCCCAGTGCGGGGAGGTGGAATAACCCGCACCGGGCTATGTACCCGTACAGGAGACACCGTGCGCTCTTCCGCATAACACGGTGTCTGCCCGTACTCCTGCTCTCCACGGTAAGCATGGGAAGTGGGCGCAGGTTTCCTACCTGCCCTCGCCACACTACCCTTTAGCCTCCCCCCCAAGACATTTTTGGGGTTTCTTCACGGGCTTCCAGCCCCGCTTCCGTGCTGCCTCCTCAGACCACCGCTCCTGGGCTTTAGCTGCCTCCATCTCTTCCCGAGAGCGGCGATCTTCTCCAACCTTAGCCCAGGGTCCTTCTCCGTTAAATATTTGCTCCCATGACCATTCCTCCTGGTACCGCTGCTGCTGTCGCTGCTGCCCGTTGCCACGCTGCTTGATCCTTGTTTGGTGGGTGGTTCTGTAACGGCTTTCTTCCTGGGATGAAGGAGAGGACCAAAATGCAGCGCAGTTAGTGTTCAACATGTTTAATAAACAATAAACAATGAACATTAACAAATAACAAAATAACAAACGTGAAAGCCGAGACAGTCCTATCTGGTGCAGAACACAAACACAGAGACAGGAAACAACCACCCACAATCCCCAACACAAAACAAGCCACCTTTATATGATTCTCAATCAGGGACAACGATTGACAGCTGTCTCTGATTGAGAACCATATTAGGCTGAACACAGAAACAGACGAACTAGACACAAAACATAGAATACCCACCCCAACTCACGCCCTGACCAACTAAACACATACAAAACAACAGAAAACAGGTCAGGAACGTGACAGTTATGTGTGTGTGGGTGTATGTAGTGTGTGTGTATACAGTGCATTCGGAAAGTATTCAGACCCCTTGACTTTTTCCACATATTGTTACGTTACAGCCTTATTCTAAAATGGATTAAATAAAAACATTTCCTGATTAATCTACACATAATACCCCCATAATGACATCACAATACCCCATAATGACATCACAATACCCCATAATGACAAAGTGAAAACAGGTTTTTAGAAAATGTTGCACATTTATTAAACAGAAAAAACCTGTCTATATAAGGGCCCACAGTTTTTTTGAGCAAAAACCAAGCCATGTGGTCGAAGAAATTGTCTGTAGAGCACAGAGACAGGACTGTGGCGAGGCAAAGATCTGGTGAAGGGTACCAAAAAATAAGGAGAAAAAAATGTCATCAATTTTAGAATAAGGCTGTAACGTAACAAAATGTGGGGGTATGAATACTTTCCGAATGCACTGTGTGTGTGTGTTGGGGTGTCAGTGGAAGTATGTGTGAGTGTGTGGGTAGAGTCCAGTGTGTGGGTAGAGTCCAGTGTGTGGGTAGAGTCCAGTGAGTGGGTAGAGTCCAGTGTGTGGGTAGAGTCCAGTGTGTGGGTAGAGTCCAGTGTGTGGGTAGAGCCCAGTGTGTGGGTAGAGTCCAGTGTGTGGGTAGAGTCCAGTGTGTGGGTAGAGCCCAGTGTTTGGGTAGAGTCCAGTGTGTGGGTAGAGTCCAGTGTGTGGGTAGAGTCCAGTGTGTGGGTAGAGTCCAGTGTGTGGGTAGAGTCCAGTGTGTGGGTAGAGTCCAGTGTGTGGGTAGAGTCCAGTGTGTGGGTAGAGTCCAGTGTGTTGGGTAGAGTCCAGTGTGTGGGTAGAGCCCAGTGTGTGGGTAGAGTCCAGTGTGTGGGTAGAGTCCAGTGTGTGGGTAGAGTCCAGTGTGTGGGTAGAGCCCAGTGTGTGGGTAGAGCCCAGTGTGTGGGTAGAGTCCAGTGTGTGGGTAGAGCCCAGTGTGTGGGTAGAGTCCAGTGAGTGGGTAGAGTCCAGCGTGTTGGGTAGAGTCCAGTGAGTGGGTAGAGTCCAGTGTGTGGGTAGAGCCCAGTGTGTGGGTAGAGCCCAGTGTGGGTAGAGTCCAGTGTGTGGGTAGAGCCCAGTGTGTGGGTAGAGTCCAGTGTGTGGGTAGAGTCCAGTGTGTGGGTAGAGCCCAGTGTTTGGGTAGAGTCCAGTGTGTGGGTAGAATCCAGTGTGTGGGTAGAGTCCAGTGTGTGGGTAGAATCCAGTGTGTGGGTAGAGTCCAGTGTGTGGGTAGAGTCCAGTGTGTGGGTAGAGCCCAGTGTGTGGGTAGAGCCCAGTGTGTGGGTAGAGCCCAGTGTGGGTAGAGCCCAGTGTGGGTAGAGTCCAGTGAGTGGGTAGAGTCCAGTGTGTGGGTAGAGTCCAGTGTGTGGGTAGAGTCCAGTGTGTGGGTAGAGTCCAGTGTGTGGGTAGAGTCCAGTGAGTGGGTAGAGGCCAGTGTGTGGGTAGAGTCCAGTGTGTGGGTAGAGTCCAGTGAGTGGGTAGAGTCCAGTGTGTGGGTAGAGTCCAGTGTGTGGGTAGAGTCCAGTGTGTGGGTAGAGTCCAGTGTGTGGGTAGAGTCCAGTGTGTGGGTAGAGTCCAGTGAGTGGGTAGAGTCCAGTGTGTGGGTAGAGTCCAGTGAGTGGGTAGAGTCCAGTGTGTGGGTAGAGTCCAGTGTGTGGGTAGAGTCCAGTGTGTGGGTAGAGTCCAGTGTGTGGGTAGAGTCCAGTGTGTGGGTAGAGTCCAGTGAGTGGGTAGAGTCCAGTGTGTGGGTAGAGTCCAGTGTGTGGGTAGAGTCCAGTGTGTGGGTAGAGTCCAGTGTGTGGGTAGAGCCCAGTGTGGGTAGAGTCCAGTGTGTGGGTAGAGTCCAGTGAGTGGGTAGAGTCCAGTGTGTGGGTAGAGCCCAGTGTGTGGGTAGAGTCCAGTGTGTGGGTAGAGTCCAGTGTGTGGGTAGAGTCCAGTGTGTGGGTAGAGTCCAGTGTGTGGGTAGAGTCCAGTGTGTGGGTAGAGTCCAGTGTGTGGGTAGAGTCCAGTGTGTGGGTAGAGTCCAGTGTGTGGGTAGAGTCCAGTGTGTGGGTAGAGTCCAGTGTGTGGGTAGAGTCCAGTGTGTGGGTAGAGTCCAGTGTGTGGGTAGAGTCCAGTGTGTGGGTAGAGTCCAGTGTGTGGGTAGAGTCCAGTGTGTGGGTAGAGTCCAGTGTGTGGGTAGAGTCCAGTGTGTGGGTAGAGTCCAGTGTGTGGGTAGAGTCCAGTGTGTGGGTAGAGTCCAGTGAGTGGGTAGAGTCCAGTGTGTGGGTAGAGTCCAGTGTGTGGGTAGAGTCCAGTGTGTGGGTAGAGTCCAGTGTGTGGGTAGAGTCCAGTGTGTGGGTAGAGTCCAGTGTGTGGGTAGAGTCCAGTGTGTGGGTAGAGTCCAGTGTGTGGGTAGAGTCCAGTGTGTGGGTAGAGTTCCAGTGTGTGGGTAGAGTCCAGTGTGTGGGTAGAGTCCAGTGTGTGGGTAGAGTCCAGTGTGTGGGTAGAGTCCAGTGTGTGGGTAGAGCCCAGTGTGGGTAGAGTCCAGTGTGTGGGTAGAGTCCAGTGAGTGGGTAGAGTCCAGTGTGTGGGTAGAGTCCAGTGTGTGGGTAGAGTCCAGTGTGTGGGTAGAGCCCAGTGTGGGTAGAGTCCAGTGTGTGGGTAGAGTCCAGTGAGTGGGTAGAGTCCAGTGAGTGGGTAGAGTCCAGTGTGTGGGTAGAGTCCAGTGTGTGGGTAGAGTCCAGTGTGTTGGGTAGAGTCCAGTGTGTGGGTAGAGTCAGTGTGTGGGTAGAGTCCAGTGAGTGGGTAGAGTCCAGTGTGTGGGTAGAGTCCAGTGTGTGGGTAGAGTCCAGTGTGTGGGTAGAGTCCAGTGTGTGGGTAGAGTCAGTGTGTGGGTAGAGTCCAGTGTGTGGGTAGAGTCCAGTGTGTGGGTAGAGTCCAGTGTGTGGGTAGAGTCCAGTGTGTGGGTAGAGTCCAGTGTGTGGGTAGAGTTCAGTGTGTGGGTAGAGTCCAGTGTGTGGGTAGAGTCCAGTGTGTGGGTAGAGTCCAGTGTGTGGGTAGAGTCCAGTGTGTGGGTAGAGCCCAGTGTGGGTAGAGTCCAGTGTGTGGGTAGAGTCCAGTGAGTGGGTAGAGTCCAGTGAGTGGGTAGAGTCCAGTGTGTGGGTAGAGTCCAGTGTGTGGGTAGAGTCCAGTGTGGGTAGAGTCCAGTGTGTGGGTAGAGTCCAGTGAGTGGGTAGAGTCCAGTGTGTGGGTAGAGTCCAGTGTGTGGGTAGAGTCCAGTGTGTTGGGTAGAGTCCAGTGTGTGGGTAGAGTCAGTGTGTGGGTAGAGTCCAGTGAGTGGGTAGAGTCCAGTGTGTGGGTAGAGTCCAGTGTGTGGGTAGAGTCCAGTGTGTGGGTAGAGTCCAGTGTGTGGGTAGAGTCAGTGTGTGGGTAGAGTCCAGTGTGTGGGTAGAGTCCAGTGTGTGGGTAGAGCCCAGTGTGTGGGTAGAGTCCAGTGTGTGGGTAGAGTCCAGTGTGTGGGTAGAGTCCAGTGTGTGGGTAGAGTCCAGTGTGTGGGTAGAGTCCAGTGTGTGCATAGAGTCAGTGCAAAAAAGGGTCAATGCAGGTAGTCTGGGTAGCCATTTGATGAGCTATTTAGCAGTCTTGTTGAGCAGTCTAATGTCTTGGGGGTAGAAGCTGTTCAGGGTCCTGTTGGTTCCAGACTTGGTGCACTGGTACTGCTTGCTGTGCGGTAGCAAAGAGAACAGTCTATGGCTTGGGTGGCTGGAGTACTTGACCATTTTTTGGGCCTTCCTCTGACACCTTCTGGTTTAGTCCTGGATGGCAGTGTACTGGGCCAAACTCACCAAGAGGTGCCGTCATGCCATCTTCACAACTGTGTTGTTGTGTGTGGACCATGTTAATTCCTTAGTGTTGTGTACACCGAGAAACTTGAAGCTCTCGACCCTTCTTCACTACGGGAGAGGTTGTCATCTCTCGACCCGCTCTTTCTTGAGGGACAGGTTGTTGACCTGGCACCACACTTACCAGGACTGACCTCCTCCCTATAGGCTGTCTCATTGTCGGTGATCAGTCCTACCACCATTGTGTCATCAGCAAACTTGATGATGGTGTTGGAGTCGTGTGTGGCCATGGGTGAACAATGTGTACAGGAAGGGACTAAGCACACACCCCTGTGGAGCCCCCTTGTTGATGATCAGCGAGGCGGATGTGTTGTTGCCTACCCTCCCCACCTGGGGGTGGCCCGTCAGGAAGTCCAGGATCCAGTTGCAGAGGGAGGTGTTCAGTCCCAGGGTCTTGAGCTTGGTGATGAGCTTGGAGGGGGCTATGGTGTTGAATGCTGAGCTGTAGGCTATTAACAGTATTCTTACATAGGTGTTCCTCTTGTCCAGGTGTATGAGGGCAGTGTGAAGTGCAATTGAGATTGCATCATCTGTGGTTCTGTTGGGGCGGTATGTGAATTGGAGTGGGTCTAGGGTGTCTGGGATGATGGTGTTGATGAGAGGCATGAACAGCCTTTCAAATCATTTCATGGCTTTTAATGAGAGTGCTATGGGGCGATATTCATTTAGGCAGGTTACCTTGGCGTTTTTGGGCACGGGGACTATGGTGGTCTGCTTGAAACAAATTGGTATTACAGACCGGGTCAGGGGGAGGTTAAAAATGTCCGTGAAGACACTTGCCAGCTGGTCAGCGCATGCTCTGAGTACACGTCCTGGTTTTCCATCTGGCCCCGCAGCCTTGCAAATGTTAATCTGCTTAAAGGTCTTACTCACATCAGTGATAATTTGTACATGGACTATGCATAGATAAGACAGCGAGTAGCAGCAGTGTATAAAACAAATGGAGGGGGGGGGGGGGGGGGGGGGGGTCAATGTAAATAGTCCTGGAGCCATTTGATGAATTGTTCAGCAGTCTTATGGCTTGGGGGCTGTTAAGGAGCCTTTGCCTTTTGGTCCTAGACTTGGTGCTCCGGTACCACTTGCCGTGCGGTACCAGAGAGTACAGTCTATGACTAGGGTGACTGGAGTCTTTGACAATTCTTTGGCCGTTCCTCTGACACCGCCTAGTATAGAGTATATGGATGCTTATTGATGTCACCTGTTAAATCCATTTCAATCAGTGCCATTCAGAAGGTGAATGGACAAGACAAAATATTTAAGTGCCTTTGAACAGGGTTTTGTAGTAGGTGCCAGGCGCACCGGTTTGAGTGTGTCAAAAACTGCAATGCTGCTGGGTTTTTCACACTCAACAGTTTCCTGTGTGTATCAAGAATGGTCCACCACACAAAGGACATCCAGCCAACTTGACATAACTGTGGGAAATATTGGAGTCAACATGGGCCAGCATCCCTGTGGAACGCTTTTGAGACCTTATAGAGTCCATGCCCCAATGAATTGAGGCTGTTCTGAGGGCAAAAGGGGTTGCAACTCAATATTAGGAAGGTGTTACTAATGTTTTGTCCACTCAGGGTATATTATCCATGTCGTTGTTCAGCCACGACTCTGAAAAACATAGGATATTACAGTGTTTCAGTTCCCATTGATAGGATAGTCTTGAATGGAGCTCATCCAGTTTGTTCTCCAGTGACTGCACATTCGCTAATAGAACAGAGGACAATGGTGGTCTATTTGCTCGCCGACGTAGTCTCATAAGGATGCCGCCTCATCTGCCTCTCTTTTACCGCAGCTTCCTCTTTTGAGTGCCGGGGATTAGGGACATGTTGAAATTCACATTTTCATTCAAAATGAGATTAGCAATCGCTGTTCTGATGTCCGAGCAGGAGCTTGTTTGCTATAACGTTGTAATACCGTGACTAAAACACTATACTTGTCCCGACTCTGGACTACTTATACAGTACCTCTACATGCTACTACCTCCTCTACACTTTCCCATTGTTACTTCAATGAATACAAAATACATACAAAGAATAACAAAGCTATTTTCCAGTGTTTATTAGTTTGTTTCCCGCATGTCTCCTTGGAAGAGCCACTAATCAACATTCCATCAATACATTCCCTAACAACATTCCATCAATACATTCCCCAACAACATTCCATCAATAGATTCCCCAACAACATTCCATCAATACATTCCCCAACAACATTCCATCAATACATTCCCCAACAACATTCCATCAATACATTCCCCAACAACATTCCATCAATACATTCCCTAACAACATTCCATCAATACATTCCCTAACAACATTCCATCAATACATTCCCCAACAACATTCCATCAATACATTCCCCAACAACATTCAATCAATACATTCCCTAACAACATTCCATCAATACATTCCCTAACAACATTCCATCAATACATTCCCCAACAACATTCCATCAATACATTCCCTAACAACATTCCATCAATACATTCCCCAACAACATTCCATCAATACATTCCCCAACAACATTCCATCAATACATTCCCTAACAACATTCCAACAACATTCCATCAATACATTCCCTAACAACATTCCATCAATACATTCCCCAACAACATTCCAACAACATTCCATCAATACATTCCCCAACAACATTCCATCAATACATTCCCCAACAACATTCCATCAATACATTCCCCAACAACATTCCATCAATACATTCCCTAACAACATTCCATCAATACATTCCCCAACAACATTCAATCAATACATTCCCCAACAACATTCCATCAATACATTCCCTAACAACATTCCATCAATACATTCCCCAACAACATTCCATCAATACATTCCCTAACAACATTCCATCAATACATTCCCTAACAACATTCCATCAATACATTCCCTAACAACATTCCATCAATACATTCCCTAACAACATTCCATCAATACATTCCCTAACAACATTCCATCAATACATTCCCTAACAACATTCCATCAATACATTCCCCAACAACATTCCATCAATACATTCCCTAACAACATTCCAACAACATTCCATCAATACATTCCCCAACAACATTCCAACAACATTCCATCAATACATTCCCCAACAACATTCCAACAACATTCCATCAATACATTCCCCAACAACATTCCAACAACATTCCATCAATACATTCCCCAACAACATTCCAACAACATTCCATCAATACATTCCCCAACAACATTCCATCAATACATTCCCCAACAACATTCCATCAATACATTCCCTAACAACATTCCATCAATACATTCCCCAACAACATTCAATCAATACATTCCCCAACAACATTCCATCAATACATTCCCTAACAACATTCCATCAATACATTCCCTAACAACATTCCATCAATACATTCCCTAACAACATTCCATCAATACATTCCCCAACAACATTCCATCAATACATTCCCTAACAACATTCCATCAATACATTCCCTAACAACATTCCATCAATACATTCCCTAACAACATTCCATCAATACATTCCCCAACAACATTCCATCAATACATTCCCCAACAACATTCCATCAATACATTCCCTAACAACATTCCATCAATACATTCCCTAACAACATTCCATCAATACATTCCCTAACAACATTCCATCAATACATTCCCCAACAACATTCCATCAATACATTCCCCAACAACATTCCATCAATACATTCCCCAACAACATTCCAACAACATTCCATCAATACATTCCCCAACAACATTCCATCAATACATTCCATCAATACATTCCCTAACAACATTCCATCAATATATTTCCCAACAACATTCCATCAATACATTCCCTAACAACATTCCATCAATATATTTCCCAACAACATTCCATCAATACATTCCTTAACAACATTCCATCAATACATTCCCTAACAACATTCCATCAATACATTCCCTAACAACATTCCATCAATACATTCCATCAATACATTCCCCAACAACATTCCATCAATACATTCCATCAATATATTTCCCAACAACATTCCATCAATACATTCCCTAACAACATTCCATCAATACATTCCCCAACAACTTTCTCCAATGAGCAACTCAAACATCCAATAATAGGCACGTACATGAAATACTATGTTTAACACTATAACAAAACCAAGTGCATCAAATTACGTCTATATTAAGTCCCGTTGTTGGCATTACGCCCTGTGGTGAGAGAGACAAAAGCCTTGTGTATGTGAAAACAACTTTCCGTCTTTTTTCATGTTAACGTCTATAAGTGTAGGGGCTCGAGAGGAACCTAGTGAATGGGGTCCTTTCTTCCCATTCCACTGTATCCAGGAGACCACGGAACAGGAATTCCTCAATGTGAGGTCACTCATAGCAAAGGGTCTGAATACTTATGTAAATGTGCTAGTTTTTTATTTTTAATATGCAAAAATGTCCCTTTTTTATTTTTTTGCTTTGTTATTATGGGGTAGTGTGTAGATTTATTAACTACATTTTTTCTATCACCAATGTTAGTTAGAATAAGGCTGTAATGTAACAAAATGTGGAAAAAGTCAAGGGATCTGAATACTTTACGAATGTGCCAGGTTTGTAGTCTCATATCCAAGAATACTCGAGGCTGTAATCGCTGCCAAAGGTGCTTCAACAAAGTACTGAGTAAAGGGTCTGAATACTTATGTAAATGTGATATTTCTGTTTTTTATTTTATTTTTATTTTATACATTTGCAAACATAAAAAAAAAACTGTTTTTGCTTTGTCAACATAACAAAAGGTGGAAAAACTCAAGGGGTCGGAATACTTCAGAATGCTCTGTATGTGTAAATTTAAATGTAAACGCTGGCGTTGTGGTCAGCATTTTATGCTCCAAAATCCCTTAATGCCAAAGAAAGATGAATTCATGTTACAAGACCTGAAGTATCGGCCCTGCTGAGCCTCATGAACCCTCTTACCTCTAGATTAGCATTCAGAAGAGAGAAAATGCAACATTTACGCCTCTCAACCAAACAAACCCACTCTTTAGCAGATCTATGAGACGGCCGTTTTATACTTTAATCCCTAATCCATAGAAATATCCAGCAGCATCTGGTTAAATTAAAACAATTATTCTTCACACTAATCCCATGAAGGTAGCTTTTTGTTTTCCTTAGACGACAATAACAACCACCCACTCAACACACACACAGATTATCAACCCATGACAGATTGAAGTAGGTGTTATCAATGTCCATAGTAATAATACTGAAATAGTGTGGTTTTAATTAACATAATCTGTCTCCCTTTGTTTTTATTAGATCATTATATAATCCTGGATGACACTGGAATAATGACCGACTGTTCTGCAGCTCAGTGAAGGACAGATAGGCCAGCCCACACATTATCTGCTTCATCTATGGAGTCAGCAATGATAAACTAGAGAGAGAGAGATCTGATATGGCTGTGACATCATCTATCGTAGATATACTGTAGCCCCCAAAGCCATTTTTACACAAACTAGCCCTTTGTGTAGCCTAGCCCTGACCTTGCCTTACATGTTGCCTTGCTTGTGTCAAATCTGAATTGTGTACAGTGTATAAACTAATGATTTATATATACACTTGATGACTGACAGGGGGCACTATTTTGAAGCCACCGTACCTCTTATCTTGGCACTCCCAAAACATTTTGTACGATGGTGGGGAAGCTATAGTGTACCACAGTATGAGTCAAAAATACCCATAAAACTTAAACAGGGAAATGGTTCCAATTGTTTTTCTACTATTCATTCATTTTTCCTATAGGGGATTTTAGAAACACTTAAAATAAGGGCTGTGTTTCGTGTAGGTTTACCTTGGCGAGACGTTTTGATAACAGTGTAAATCTCTCTCAAACAAGGTGACTTATATCAATATATATGCCTGTATTCCCCCCAGCCCTCCCCCCAAAATGCTAATTAGCTGCTAATGTGGCTATCATACAGAACTACAAATGCCTTGATGCTATGAATGAGACTGCCAAATCGAGGCAATGGTAAGAATCTCTGGATTAACTATCTAATGTTAACTACATTTTGTAATTCATAAAATGGCAAAATGGCCTTAAATTGACAATTCTGTGAACTGTCTTGGGCAAGTTTGAAATTGACACAATAACTGTTAGCAAAGGTGTCAGCTAGAGATGACGTGCAGGAGCTTGCTGGGATTAGTAGTTTTGCATGATGTCTACTTTGATGCTAATTAGCATTTTCGAATCGGGGAGAACCGATAGATAGGAAAAATGAATGGAGGAAAAATGACTGGAACCATTTCCCTATTTAACCACTAGGTTTTATGGGAATTATGACATGTCCACTGTGGGGCCTTTTAGAAATGCATTTATTATTGTCTACATTTGTTTTTGCCACATTTATTCTATTATTACAGACACCTTAAAGCATACTTTGAAATTATATTTTGTGAGGTAAACAAAAAAATACACAAAACAAATACTTAAATACATGTAATTTTGTCCTTGACAAAATGTTTCTTGAAATAGTACACAACTCCATTCATTCCTATTAGACAGGAAGAGGCGCAGCGAGAGGTTTTACTCCGCCCAAAATCTGTCCATGAAAATAAACCAACGAAGGGAGGCATTTTTATATGGCGGTCAATGAGGGATATACATTTACATTTAAGTCATTTAGCAGACGCTCTTATCCAGAGCGACTTACAAATTGGAAAGTTCATACATATTCATCCTGGTCCCCCCGTGGGGAATGAACCCACAACCCTGGCGTTGCAAGCGCCATGCTCTACCAACTGAGCCACACGGAATCTGTTTTAGCATGGACTTTGCCATTGAGGGCTTCCACTATTTTAAAGTAGTCAACTGGGTGGGGATTACTATGAGTTGGGAGCAATCAGCCAATGAAGAAGGACATTGATGACTTTTATTTGGAGATAGCCTCAATGGCGCTGGCCATGCTGTCAAAGACACTCTAATGTCTGACTGGTGGCTTCAAAACCTCTCATTGGCCATTAAATAGCATCGGCAATCCAGGATTTATATATATCATTGGTAGAAGGTAGAAAACGCTGCGCCACAGCAAAATGACTTTGGCGGAAACACTGGTAGAAACAAGCCATTGATTCGAGGCATACGCCATCGCATTTACAAAACAAGTCCATCACAGTAATCTTGTTTTGTACAGTAGGTCTAGCCTGTCTTATCAAAACACTGTTGGCACTGGAAGCCAGTGCTATATTCTAATCTATGTTGACTGCAGATGATGCTGGTGGGAGGAGCTATAGGAGGGTGGGTTCATTTTAATGAATGGAATGGAATTAATGATAAGGAGACAAACATGTGGTGTCCATGTGTTTGATACTGTTCCATTTATACCTGGGGTGGGCAACTCCAGTCCTCAGGGGCCTGATTGGTGTCACAGTTTTGCCCCAGGGCCCCAGCTAACACACCTGACTCCAACAATCACCTAATCATAATCTTCAGTTTAGAATGTAATTTGATTATATCAGCTGTGTTTGCTAGGGATGGAGAAAAAGCGTGACACCAATCAGGCCCTCGAGGACTGGAGTTGCCCAACCCTGATTTATACCATTCAGCCATTACAATGAGCCCGTCCTCCTATAGTTCCTCCCATCAGCCTCCTGTGGTTGACTGCTAATGCAGAGGTATGCCCATCATTGATATCTGGGATCCTTGGGAGGTACATACTCAATTGAAGTTGACATTTAAAACGGTCAAGGTAAGGGTTATGTTTAAGGACTACCCAATTATCCAAACTAGCACTAACCATTACTTCAAAGCCATATTGTTGTCTACACCGGTTTGTCTTTAAGTTGGCAGCCATATAGGATTTTGTCCTAAATCCTAAAGTGGGAAAAAAATCAGGGACTGCACTACAAACTCAAAGTAGACAACCCTCGGCCCTAAACCCTCAGCCCTTGAATTACGTTTTACATCGCAACATCCGAGTGTACCTTAAATATCCCTTTCCCAAGCGAGGGAGCGATGATCAGAGAGACAAAGTCCACTTTGCACGTATTTGGTCCATCTACTTGCCATTGTTTTCAAAGACAACTTCCTGGCTGCAGTCCAAACACGTTATTCTTTTTCACTAGCCACTTTCCCTTGGTGGAATCCCCGGATACAGTTTGATCGCAATCTTAAGTGGAGGTCCAATTCACTAACGTTACCCCCTTGGCCCTCGATTTAGCTCCAGGGAGCGAGTGAAGACACCTGCCAAAATGTGCCAACGATACGTTTGATAACTACATGTACAGATGAAGACATACTTGTGCTTAAAGTAGTAAAACAGAAAGCAATATTTACCAATTACAAGTCTTTCGGTACCACTAGCTAAATTAGGCCTACTAGTCAACAGCTGAGATGAGATGTCAAAGCACCACCAGTGGAAAGTTAAAGCAACGGGGTGATGTTGTTGATGGCATATCAGCCGTTTGTAATTCTGGCACCATAATGTTTCCAGAACTTTCCTTTGATTTGAACTGAAAAGAAACGCTAAAACTACAGAAAAACTTAAATGCATTTGGTGGGATTCATTGCCTTACAGCATTACATAGCCAGTGTAGCTGGCTGCTGTTGTTGCCAGAGCAACGGAACGGGTCCCCATCCTTTGCCAATCAGCATTCGTTTCCTTCCTGCTCCTCGCGAGAGCATTGTACTGTGTTTGATTGAGTTGCAGTGACCTCATCCCTCCAGCAGCTGCTGCGACGAGGAGCTGTTTTCCTGCAACTTTGTATGAACTTCGAAGTTGAACAATCGCAAAAGGAAGCAGACACTTGGAGTAAGCGGAACATCGCATAAGAAAATACAATAATACTATTTTTTGACGTTTTCGTGGTGAAAATCTAAAAAGTCGACTCGCACTTTATTTTTCGTGGCCAAACATTGTGATAGCAGTTTTCCCTGGAATCTGTGTCTTAGACCGGCGGAGGTGGGGAGAAGAAAGGTGAGTTTTCTGCGACGCTTTGATTCATATAATAGTATAGCATGCCATGATGCACTGTGGCAAACAGGAGATATTCAGAAAACTGACGGATGTAAAATGTGCTGTTTGGGCTATTCAACTAACTAAGCTAAATGTAGATCAAATTACTTTGTAAAGGTAGATTAAAAACAGCTAAAGGTAGATACAATACATGTTAGCTTGTGAGGAGTGTCTGGAAATTGGAAGTGGTGAGTTTAGATACGATGAAAGGTGATGGTGCAAGGTGTACGAGCGAGAGTAATGTTTGCAAATGTTGTTTTGTATGCGTTCCTTTGCTTCCTCACTGCCACAATCTCTATCGAAGACATACGGATGCGGCTACCATTTTTACCTCGCTCTTGAAGCACACCGTTGCACATTTTGAATCGCGTAGAATAATCTGATTTTCTTGACAACGGGTTTCCCTTGACATCTCTCGCTCTCTCTCCTTCCCTCCACAACAAGATGAACACACGCAACCGCTGGCTATATTGAACCAGTTGTCCCTTTGGTTTGGGAACTATGGCATGTGGGGGCAATTTGATATTGTTTAGCTCAGGGGTCTCCAACCTTTTCTAGCATGACAGCTACTTAAAAAATAATAATTAACATGTCGCGAGCTACACACTTTTCCCCCCTAGCTTTCAAAGAGGGCACGTCTCTACTCCTCCTCTGCAGCTCTTCCCCAGGTCCTTAGTGTACAAGAGAAAGTAGTGCACTATGCATTTCTGTTAATATACCTGGTAATGGTTAATAAAATCTGTGACCCCCTCCCCCCAAACAAATATAGATATTTTATTTTTTCCCCAAATTGTTTTTCAGTTTTATTTAGCCTCGTTTTATATTTTTTAGTTTTTCACTCAAAATTACAATTGCTAATAGAGAAAATAAGATGTTCTGAGTGTCTGATTGCATCACGTCAGAAGACAACATTTTTAGGTCTGGAAGAAAACTAACAAATTTAGATTTGAGTGTAATTCCACTTTAATTGAGCATCTGGCCCTTTAATTGCACATCTAGTGTGCCATCTAATGTACTGGTCTAGCATGGTTCTGTACTGCTGCTGCTCATTTAATGGCAAATAACAAATAATGGATACAAATTATATACTTACTCATGATATACTTCTGCCAGGTAAGCCTACTTTGCAGTTAACATTTAATTGACAAGGTTTTGGGGGAAGGTATTTCCATCAACCCAGAAGACGGTTATCACATCAACTGCTAGTGATCGGCATTTCAAGTCTTTTCTATGAGCTGGATCATCTGGCTCCCAAACAGCTCTTTGTTCAGTAATGCTTAGAAATTGAACTAAAACCAATAAAAATGTGTCACTAATTTAAAGCCTTAAACGCTGCCTACCATTATCTCAGATTGTGAAATGTCAGTTCAAATACATTTGTTTCAGACCTTAAATTAATAATAATATTTAACCTTTATTTAACTAGGCAAGTCAGTTATGAACAAATTCTTATTTTACAATGACGGCCTACCCCGGCCAAAAACCCTCCCTTAACCCGGACGACACTGGGCCAATTGTGCGGCGCCCTATGGGACTCCCGATCACGGCCGGTTGAACCAGGGTCTGTAGTGACGCCTCTAGCATTGAGATGCAGTGCCTTAGACTGCTGCACCACAGATGGCCTGCAAAAGAATGGAAGACAATTTAAACGCACTGCAATAATGTGTGTGGAACAATATGAGTCTCTCCTCACTATATCGTTCCTGCACTGAGGAATTACCATCTTCAGAGAATGTTTTTATAATTTATCTGCAGATAATCCATGTCTGGAGCTCAACAAGCAATAATAAGAGTATACAAATCAGGAAGACAAATGAACAATCTTGGCACACCTGTATTTGGGGAGTTTCTCCCATTCTTCTCTACAGATCCTCTCAAGCTCTGTCAGATTGGATGAGGAGCGTCGCTGCACAGCTATTTTCAGGTTTCTCCAGAGATGTTAGATCGGATTCAATTCCGGGCTCTGGCTGGGCTACTCAAGGACATTCAGAGACTTGTCCCGAAACCACTCCTGCGCTGTCTTAGTTGTGCGCTTAGGGTCGTTGTCCTGTTGGAAGGTGAACCTTCATCACAGTCTGAGGTGCTGAGTGCTCTGGAGCAGGTTTTCATCAAGGCTCTCACTGTACTTTGCTCCGTTCATCTTTCCCTCAATCCTGACTAGTCTCCCAGTCCCTGCCGCTGAAAAACATCCCCACAGCATGATGCTGCCACCACCATGCTTCACTGTAGGGATGTTGCCAGGTGACCTCGGAGCAAAGAGTTCAATCTTGGTTTCATCAGACCAGAGAATCTTGTTCCTCATGTTTTGAGAATCCTTTAGGTGCCTTTTGGCAAACTCGAAACGGGTTGTCATGCCTTGTACTGATGAGTGGCTTGCGTCTAGTCACTCTACCATAAAGGCCTGATTGGTGGAGTGCTGCAGAGATGTTTGTTCTTCTTGAAGGTTCTCCCATCTCCACAGAGGAACTCTGTCAGAGTGACCATTGGGTTCTTGGTCGCCTCCCTGACCAAGGCCCTTCTCCCCCGATTGCTCAGTTTGGCCGGGCGGCCAGCTCGAGAAAGAGTATTGGTGGTTCCAAACTTCTTCCATTTAAGTACGATCGAGGCCACTGTGTTCTTGGGGACCTTCAATGCTGTAGAATTTTTCGTACCCTTCCCCAGATCTGTTCCTCGACACAATCCTGTCTCGGAGCTCTACAGACAATTCCTTCGACCTCATGGCTTTGTTTTTGCTCTGACATGAACTGTCAACTGTGGGACGTTATATAGACAGGTGTGTGCTTTTCCAGGTGGACTCCAATCAAGTTGTAGAAACATCTTAAGGATGATCAATGGAAACAGGATGCACCTGAGCTCAATTTCGAGTCTCATAGCAACGGGTTTGAATACTTATGTAAATAAGTTATTTCTGTTTCTTAATTTTAATAAATATGCAAACATTTTGAAAAAACAATTTTTAATTTTGTTATTATGGGGTATTGTGTTTTGAGGAAAAGGAAAACACATTTTATTTAATCCATTTTAGAATAAGGCTGTAACGTAACAAAATGTGGAAAAAGTCAAGGGGTCTGAATACTTTCCGAATGCACTGTATGTGTTGTGTATGCACTGTAATTGTTTGCTCTATAACCTGTTAATTCGTATGCCTAACGACCATGATATACACTGCTCAAAAAAATAAAGGGAACACTTAAACAACACAATGTAACTCCAAGTCAATCACACTTCTGTGAAATCAAACTTTCCACTTAGGAAGCAACAATGATTGACAATAAATTTCACATGCTGTTGTGCAAATGGAATAGACAAAAGGTGGAAATTATAGGAAATTAGCAAGACAAAGTGAACAGGAGCTGCCTCCACTATTCCAGCACCATTTTTAATTTCAACATCATCAAATCACCTATCCTTAGTCTAATACAGTGACATCAACAATATACCCAAAAACAATTTAGTCCAATCAACTAAGCTAAATATGACGTGGCTGTCCATGGTTCTGATGTCTGTGTGCATGCGCGTTTGTGCAAGTAGAAAAACATGTTGACTCACTCTACTTGTAGTGAAACGCCAATGCCATCCTCCTCTTTCATGTTGACAAAACGGCCAGGCTACCTGGCTAAAGTGCTTGCTCGCTAGCCTAACCTCCATTAGTGGGCAACGTTAGCTAGTTAACATTAGCCTTCTACATCTAGCTACATATTGAACTTCCATCCTCTTAGGTCAGGGGCATAACAATGTATGAATTAATGGTTGGATCAGAATCGCTGTTATATTCATTGGCCAGTACGGAGAATTAAGTAAAACTACAAGTCCATTTTAGCTAGCTAGCCACTGGAGAACAAAACAACAAGTTGCGACAATTCAAGTTTTTCTGTCAATGAAGTATGCTCTCAATTAGGGATGCACGATATATTGGTGAACATATCGGAATCGGCAGATATTAGCTAAAAATATCAACATCGTTATCGGCTTATGTCTAGTTTAACACCGATGTTAAAAACTGATGTCAAAGGTACCGTGCATACCTATAAAACGTAGTTACATGACGTAATAATGCCACGTTGAATTATTTTGAGCTTCACGTGCAACACAGCATTCCTAACCTAGCCCACAACGTCTGCTGTATGGATCGAGCAGTCAACAAGTCCAGCAGTCATTTGAAAGAGTAAGAACATTTCAGCGAGACAACTCAAAGGCGAAATCCATTAAAGCCAAGATAATGAAATTCATTGCCCTTGACAATCAACCGTTCTCTGTCGTGGGTGATGTTGGCTTTCACCGACCCGGTCGAGCACCAGGACACACTTCGAAGTGCGCTTTTTTTTCAGATGTTGCCCTACCGGAGTTACACAGTAATAGCGCCACTGCTATTAGCTACATACTATGGAACGCCGTTTGGGTCTTTGCATGTCAAAAAAGATAGTAGCACTGTCAAAGCTGTACAAAAAAAGTCGCCAAACAAGCAAACACCAGCCACGAACAATGTGTTTACAATACCATGTTGGTAATAAAGCATAATTTGTTCTACCACAACTTCTGGAGTAGCTAGCCTTTAGCTTGGTACCTAGCTAGCACCAATACAACCAGCCTGAAAACAATGACCAGTAGAAACTGCAGTCATTTTCATTATTCTTAGCAATGATTTAGGAATCCTTGTGAGTAAGTATTAGCTAGGTTGTCCCTTGTTGTTCGCCTATTGAAATTGTACTTTAAATTCATGAAAATAAATAGCTAGCCAACTTCTTAACCCTGTTGCCCAAAGCTAACGTTATAAACAGCAAGCTAGCTTCATCTGGCTAGTGAGGCTCGACCGGACCGGGTTATGTTTTGTGAACCTAGCCACAATAAGGATTAGGCACAAAAGTGGAATTTGCAGTCTGCCTTCAAAATAAAAGTATGGTATTGACAGTGATACAAATATTATAATTATGCCATACTTTTATTTTGAAGCCTAACCGCAAAGTCCACTAGTGTGGCTAATCCTTATTGTGGCTAGCTTCACATAGATGGGTCCGACAACCATTAATCAAATTAGAACTGTCTTATAAATTAGAGTTATTTTAGATTATAACACCTAGCTTTGTAGTTAGTTCGCTAACTATAGCTACCGAAACAGATTATGTTGTGTTATTTGACCCAAACGCACGCAAAGACCCAAATGGTGTTCCATAGAAATCCTGGTTGAGAATGAAACGACTGAACAAATGAACAACAAAATGGTGAAGAAATAGGTTTTGATTATGTTTTACTGATAATATTTACTGATAATATGTAAATGTACAGTTGAGCTAGCTCAGATTAGCTTAACTATGATTGGCACATTTTTTAAATACTTTTTTTGTCAATGGAGGCCAGATGCTCGCTGGCTTCCCTTGCCTTCAATGCTACGGGGTGGCAACTCGTTTGGAACCGTCAGAATCAGATAGATGGCCTACATGTAGAGCGACAGAGGGGCCACTGATTCCCTCGCTGTCCTGTGAGATACATTCAGCCTCTTGTGAAGCTACTGGAGATCAAGACAGAGGGTAGAGGAGCAATCATTGGATGAGTAGTTTGTGAGCTGAACAGATGCTGTTAGATTACAATATTTATACTTTTTTTCTGACCATTTAGAACCGTGTAAACAACACTTAACATAAACTCGTACATCGCCTTGGTCCGTACAATTGCCCTTATTTTAGCGCCCCAAAAACGTAATACTTCCAGATCAACTGTAATGTCAATACCATTGTAAAGCACAATTTCTCCCCTTTCCAACAGAATCAATTACATGACCTAAACGCTGCCCGTTTCTGCATAATTCAAGCAGGCAATGAGCCCCGTCGGGTCTTTTTTTAAATGGCGGGCGGGGAAGCGAAACTAATGCGTGATAGTGAGAAGGAGAGATGTTGTGTGGGAAAATTGCTTTTTTCCCCACTCGATTGATAAGAGTTTATAAGGTTTAAATATAAATGATTAAATAATTATACCCGGAAACATAACCATTAGGGATTAGAGGTTATGGAGCATAGACAAGGAGTAATTAAAAGTATTAAACGTAAGTCCAAATAGTTTAGACTGGGAGAGAGAAATGTGTGTATGCTTAAGAAAACACCTAGAAACAATTAAACTATGGTTGAACCAACCCGGCTATAACTCTGGGAAGATAAGATAGGACAGGGAACACCCCTCCAGGTTTCCTCTATCTGGGAGAGACTGGAACTGTCAGCTGGGTAGTGAGAAACTGTGGTGAGAATTGTAAAGAAGATAGCTCTCCTAATGTTAGTGTGTATGTATGTGCGTAGGTTAGAAGTATGTTATACAAGGAACATCTTTGTATGTCAACGGGAGAGCTCTCGTGAATAAAACTGGGTTTGAGTAATTGTGAACTGGGAATTCTGTCTGTTTCATTTAAACCAGAACTTTACACACTCTGGGTTGCAGACAGATTAGGATAATTGAAATTTATGTAAATTGATCACAAAATTCTTTATCATCGATCTGTCCAACTTATCACCTTATCGCCTCTAAAATGTAAATAAAACACTATAAAGAGTTTATATAATGTGTCATTACATACCTAATCTGAAGGTTTGTGTCGAATTTGATTCGGGTTTTTAGGGCGGTGCTAAAGTGATCTTAGAAGTAAACAGCGGCTTCGAGAATGATGATCGCATGCAATGATGCCGCAAAAAATGACTAGGTATCCCCCCTTACCCCCGTCACTGTCCATTTCTTGTTTTTAAACGATGAGAGAAGTGCTACACCTGGTGGAGAGAGAGATTGTAAGACAGAAATAGTTGCTTTATGCGTGCTGTACGTTACGACATGACACGTCACGATGTAACGGAGGGTCCCTTTTTTCAACTTTTCTCCAATACTATAGAGCCATTACCATGTCGATCAACGCTTGAATAGAAACCTAGTTCACACCCCAGATTTTGAAGTCAACACAGTCGCTACAGTCCCATTAGTTTTCTTTGTAGCCTCGTTTGAATGTCGCGGTTGCGCGCATTTGTACGGAATGGGGTGAGTTTATGTTAATAAAGAAGTGTACAAGAGAGTCTGTTGTAACGGAGATTAAAAAAAACATTATATAATGCCTTTATTACAGCAGATTAAACAGTTGCATGCGATTTGTGAATTGGGGTTTATTCCGACCCTTTACTAGATGAATGTACCTAATAAACTGGCCACTGAGTCTGTTCCAACTACGAGCTGCAGTTTTGGAATAATTGCGTCCCGTCTGTTTTCCACTTCAGATAATTTGCAAACTACTAGTGCCATTTAGAATGTGTTAGACTTTAACCCCCTTAAACACAGACAGGTTCCACACTGAAAATAAAAACCATTAGTTTGATAAAGACAAAGAGAACATATTTTCATCAGAATCATTAAGCATATTCCTACTCCCCAAACAGGTGGCTGTGATTCATCACCCAGCAGTGTTCATTGTAGAAATGTTCATCCATTTTGGAAAATTCCAAAGAACAGTAAAATATATTACCATAAAATATTTGTCTTGACTGTGATAAGGGCTCGGGAAATAACAGCATCTTGTCTGCTAAGATAACAAAACAAGGCTCTACCATTGCACAGCCATAGGCTTCTACAAGCAAGCGCCTCTGCTGTGGTTACTGCCTTTTAGAACATTCTGTTCCATGATATAATATAACCAGTTGATATTATAGATTGTGTTCCATGATATAACCAGTTGATATTACAGAATGTGTTCCATGATATAATATAACCAGTTGATATTACAGAATGTGTTCCATGATATAATATAACCAGTTGATAGTACAGATTGTGTTCCATGATATAATATAACCAGTTGATAGTACAGATTGTGTTCCATGATATAATATAACCAGTTGATATTACAGATTGTGTTCCATGATATAACCAGTTGATATTACAGAATGTGTTCCATGATATAATATAACCAGTTGATAGTACAGATTGTGTTCCATGATATAATATAACCAGTTGATATTACAGAATGTGTTCCATGATATAATATAACCAGTTGATAGTACAGATTGTGTTCCATGATATAATATAACCAGTTGATAGTACAGATTGTGTTCCATGATATAATATAACCAGTTGATATTACAGATTGTGTTCCATGATATAATATAACCAGTTGATATTACAGATTGTGTTCCATGATATAATATAACCAGTTGATAGTACAGATTGTGTTCCATGATATAACCAGTTGATATTACAGATTGTGTTCCATGATATAATATAACCAGTTGATAGTACAGATTGTGTTCCATGATATAACCAGTTGATAGTACAGATTGTGTTCCATGATATAATATAACCAGTTGATAGTACAGATTATGTTCCATGATATAATATAACCAGTTGATAGTACAGATTGTGTTCCATGATATAACCAGTTGATATTACAGATTATGTTCCATGATATAACCAGTTGATAGTACAGATTGTGTTCCATGATATAACCAGTTGATAGTACAGATTGTGTTCCATGATATGATTTAACCAGTTGATAGTACAGATTGTGTTCCATGATATAACCAGTTGATATTACAGATTGTGTTCCATGATATGATTTAACCAGTTGATAGTACAGATTGTGTTCCATGATATAACCAGTTGATAGTACAGATTGTGTTCCATGATATTGATAGTACAGATTGTGTTCCATGATATAACCAGTTGATAGTACAGATTGTGTTCCATGATATAACCAGTTGATAGTACAGATTGTGTTCCATGATATAACCAGTTGATAGTACAGATTGTGTTCCATGATATGATTTAACCAGTTGATAGTACAGATTGTGTTCCATGATATAACCAGTTGATATTACAGATTGTGTTCCATGATATGATTTAACCAGTTGATAGTACAGATTGTGTTCCATGATATGATTTAACCAGTTGATAGTACAGATTGTGTTCCATGATATAACCAGTTGAAAGTACAGATTGTGTTCCATGATATAACCAGTTGATAGTACAGATTGTGTTCCATGATATAACCAGTTGATAGTACAGATTGTGTTCCATGATATAATATAACCAGTTGATAGTACAGATTGTGTTCCATGATATAACCAGTTGATAGTACAGATTGTGTTCCATGATATAACCAGTTGATAGTACAGATTGTGTTCCATGATATAACCAGTTGATATTACAGATTGTGTTCCATGATATAATATAACCAGTTGATAGTACAGATTGTGTTCCATGATATAATATAACCAGTTGATAGTACAGATTGTGTTCCATGATATAACCAGTTGATAGTACAGATTGTGTTCTATGATATAATATAACCAGTTGATAGTACAGATTGTGTTCCATGATATAACCAGTTGATAGTACAGATTGTGTTCCATGATATAATATAACCAGTTGATAGTACAGATTGTGTTCCATGATATAATATAACCAGTTGATAGTACAGATTGTGTTCCATGATATAACCAGTTGATAGTACAGATTGTGTTCCATGATATAATATAACCAGTTGATAGTACAGATTGTGTTCCATGATATAATATAACCAGTTGATATTACAGATTGTGTTCCATGATATAATATAACCAGTTGATATTACAGATTGTGTTCCATGATATAATATAACCAGTTGATATTACAGATTGTGTTCCATGATATAATATAACCAGTTGATATTACAGATTGTGTTCCATGATATAACCAGTTGATATTACAGATTATGTTCCATGATATAATATAACCAGTTGATAGTACAGATTGTGTTCCATGATATAATATAACCAGTTGATAGTACAGATTGTGTTCCATGATATAATATAACCAGTTGATAGTACATATTGTGTTCCATGATATAATATAACCAGTTGATAGTACATATTGTGTTCCATGATATAATATAACCAGTTGATATTACAGATTGTGTTCCATGATATAACCAGTTGATAGTACAGATTGTGTTCCATGATATAATATAACCAGTTGATAGTACAGATTGTGTTCCATGATATAACCAGTTGATATTACAGATTATGTTCCATGATATAACCAGTTGATAGTACAGATTATGTTCCATGATATAACCAGTTGATAGTACAGATTGTGTTCCATGATATAACCAGTTGATATTACAGATTATGTTCCATGATATAACCAGTTGATAGTACAGATTGTGTTCCATGATATAATATAACCAGTTGATATTACAGATTGTGTTCCATGATATAACCAGTTGATATTACAGATTATGTTCCATGATATAATATAACCAGTTGATAGTACAGATTGTGTTCCATGATATAATATAACCAGTTGATAGTACAGATTGTGTTCCATGATATAATATAACCAGTTGATAGTACAGATTGTGTTCCATGATATAATATAACCAGTTGATAGTACAGATTGTGTTCCATGATATAATATAACCAGTTGATAGTACAGATTGTGTTCCATGATATAATATAACCAGTTGATAGTACAGATTGTGTTCCATGATATAATATAACCAGTTGATATTACAGATTGTGTTCCATGATATAATATAACCAGTTGATATTACAGATTGTGTTCCATGATATAATATAACCAGTTGATATTACAGATTGTGTTCCATGATATAATATAACCAGTTGATATTACAGATTGTGTTCCATGATATAATATAACCAGTTGATATTACAGATTGTGTTCCATGATATAATATATCCAGTTGATATTACAGATTATGTTCCATGATATAACCAGTTGATAATACAGATTGTGTTCCATGATATAATATAACCAGTTGATATTACAGATTGTGTTCCATGATATAACCAGTTGATATTACAGATTATGTTCCATGATATAATATAACCAGTTGATAGTACAGATTGTGTTCCATGATATAATATAACCAGTTGATAGTACAGATTGTGTTCCATGATATAATATAACCAGTTGATAGTACAGATTGTGTTCCATGATATAATATAACCAGTTGATAGTACAGATTGTGTTCCATGATATAACCAGTTGATAGTACAGATTGTGTTCCATGATATAATATAACCAGTTGATAGTACATATTGTGTTCCATGATATAATATAACCAGTTGATAGTACATATTGTGTTCCATGATATAATATAACCAGTTGATAGTACAGATTGTGTTCCATGATATAACCAGTTGATATTACAGATTATGTTCCATGATATAACCAGTTGATAGTACAGATTATGTTCCATGATATAACCAGTTGATAGTACAGATTGTGTTCCATGATATAACCAGTTGATATTACAGATTATGTTCCATGATATAACCAGTTGATAGTACAGATTATGTTCCATGATATAATATAACCAGTTGATATTACAGATTGTGTTCCATGATATAATATAACCAGTTGATAGTACAGATTGTGTTCCATGATATAATATAACCAGTTGATATTACAGATTGTGTTCCATGATATGATTTAACCAGTTGATAGTACAGATTGTGTTCCATGATATAATATAACCAGTTGATAGTACAGATTGTGTTCCATGATATAATATAACCAGTTGATAGTACAGATTGTGTTCCATGATATAATATAACCAGTTGATAGTACAGATTGTGTTCCATGATATAATATAACCAGTTGATAGTACAGATTGTGTTCCATGATATAATATAACCAGTTGATAGTACAGATTGTGTTCCATGATATAATATAACCAGTTGATATTACAGATTGTGTTCCATGATATAATATAACCAGTTGATATTACAGATTGTGTTCCATGATATAATATAACCAGTTGATATTACAGATTGTGTTCCATGATATAATATAACCAGTTGATATTACAGATTGTGTTCCATGATATAATATAACCAGTTGATATTACAGATTATGTTCCATGATATAACCAGTTGATAATACAGATTGTGTTCCATGATATAATATAACCAGTTGATATTACAGATTGTGTTCCATGATATAACCAGTTGATAGTACAGATTATGTTCCATGATATAATATAACCAGTTGATAGTACAGATTGTGTTCCATGATATAATATAACCAGTTGATAGTACAGATTGTGTTCCATGATATAATATAACCAGTTGATAGTACAGATTGTGTTCCATGATATAATATAACCAGTTGATAGTACAGATTGTGTTCCATGATATAACCAGTTGATAGTACAGATTGTGTTCCATGATATAATATAACCAGTTGATAGTACATATTGTGTTCCATGATATAATATAACCAGTTGATAGTACATATTGTGTTCCATGATATAATATAACCAGTTGATAGTACAGATTGTGTTCCATGATATAACCAGTTGATATTACAGATTATGTTCCATGATATAACCAGTTGATAGTACAGATTATGTTCCATGATATAACCAGTTGATAGTACAGATTGTGTTCCATGATATAACCAGTTGATATTACAGATTATGTTCCATGATATAACCAGTTGATAGTACAGATTATGATCCATGATATAATATAACCAGTTGATATTACAGATTGTGTTCCATGATATGATTTAACCAGTTGATATTACAGATTGTGTTCCATGATATAATATAACCAGTTGATAGTACAGATTGTGTTCCATGATATAATATAACCAGTTGATATTACAGATTGTGTTCCATGATATGATTTAACCAGTTGATATTACAGATTGTGTTCCATGATATAATATAACCAGTTGATATTACAGATTGTGTTCCATGATATAATATAACCAGTTGATAGTACAGATTGTGTTCCATGATATAATATAACCAGTTGATAGTACAGATTGTGTTCCATGATATAATCTAACCAGTTGATATTACAGATTATGTTCCATGATATAATATATCCAGTTGATATTACAGATTGTGTTCCATGATATAACCAGTTGATAGTACAGATTGTGTTCCATGATATAACCAGTTGATATTACAGATTGTGTTCCATGATATAACCAGTTGATATTACAGATTGTGTTCCATGATATAATATAACCAGTTGATAGTACAGATTGTGTTCCATGATATAACCAGTTGATATTACAGATTATGTTCCATGATATAATATAACCAGTTGATAGTACAGATTGTGTTCCATGATATAATATAACCAGTTGATAGTACAGATTGTGTTCCATGATATAATATAACCAGTTGATAGTACAGATTGTGTTCCATGATATAATATAACCAGTTGATAGTACAGATTGTGTTCCATGATATAATATAACCAGTTGATAGTACAGATTGTGTTCCATGATATAATATAACCAGTTGATATTACAGATTGTGTTCCATGATATAATATAACCAGTTGATATTACAGATTGTGTTCCATGATATAATATAACCAGTTGATATTACAGATTGTGTTCCATGATATAATATAACCAGTGATATTACAGATTGTGTTCCATGATATAATATAACCAGTTGATATTACAGATTGTGTTCCATGATATAATATAACCAGTTGATATTACAGATTATGTTCCATGATATAACCAGTTGATAATACAGATTGTGTTCCATGATATAATATAACCATTTGATATTACAGATTGTGTTCCATGATATAACCAGTTGATATTACAGATTATGTTCCATGATATAATATAACCAGTTGATAGTACAGATTGTGTTCCATGATATAATATAACCAGTTGATAGTACAGATTGTGTTCCATGATATAATATAACCAGTTGATAGTACAGATTGTGTTCCATGATATAATATAACCAGTTGATAGTACAGATTGTGTTCCATGATATAACCAGTTGATAGTACAGATTGTGTTCCATGATATAATATAACCAGTTGATAGTACATATTGTGTTCCATGATATAATATAACCAGTTGATAGTACATATTGTGTTCCATGATATAATATAACCAGTTGATAGTACAGATTGTGTTCCATGATATAACCAGTTGATATTACAGATTATGTTCCATGATATAACCAGTTGATAGTACAGATTATGTTCCATGATATAACCAGTTGATAGTACAGATTGTGTTCCATGATATAACCAGTTGATATTACAGATTATGTTCCATGATATAACCAGTTGATAGTACAGATTATGTTCCATGATATAATATAACCAGTTGATATTACAGATTGTGTTCCATGATATAATATAACCAGTTGATAGTACAGATTGTGTTCCATGATATAATATAACCAGTTGATATTACAGATTGTGTTCCATGATATGATTTAACCAGTTGATATTACAGATTGTGTTCCATGATATAATATAACCAGTTGATATTACAGATTGTGTTCCATGATATAATATAACCAGTTGATAGTACAGATTGTGTTCCATGATATAATATAACCAGTTGATAGTACAGATTGTGTTCCATGATATAATCTAACCAGTTGATATTACAGATTATGTTCCATGATATAATATAACCAGTTGATATTACAGATTGTGTTCCATGATATAACCAGTTGATAGTACAGATTGTGTTCCATGATATAACCAGTTGATATTACAGATTGTGTTCCATGATATAACCAGTTGATATTACAGATTGTGTTCCATGATATAATATAACCAGTTGATAGTACAGATTGTGTTCCATGATATAATATAACCAGTTGATAGTACAGATTGTGTTCCATGATATAATATAACCAGTTGATAGTACAGATTGTGTTCCATGATATAATATAACCAGTTGATAGTACAGATTGTGTTCCATGATATAATATAACCAGTTGATATTACAGATTGTGTTCCATGATATAATATAACCAGTTGATAGTACAGATTGTGTTCCATGATATAATATAACCAGTTGATAGTACAGATTGTGTTCCATGATATAATCTAACCAGTTGATATTACAGATTGTGTTCCATAATATAACCAGTTGATATTACAGATTGTGTTCCATGATATAATCAGTTGATAGTACAGATTGTGTTCCATGATATAATATAACCAGTTGATAGTACAGATTGTGTTCCATGATATAACCAGTTGATAGTACAGATTGTGTTCCATGATATAACCAGTTGATAGTACAGATTGTGTTCCATGATATAACCAGTTGATATTACAGATTGTGTTCCATGATATAACCAGTTGATATTACAGATTATGTTCCATGATATAACCAGTTGATAGTACAGATTATGTTCCATGATATAACCAGTTGATAGTACAGATTGTGTTCCATGATATAACCAGTTGATATTACAGATTATGTTCCATGATATAACCAGTTGATAGTACAGATTATGTTCCATGATATAATATAACCAGTTGATATTACAGATTGTGTTCCATGATATAATATAACCAGTTGATAGTACAGATTGTGTTCCATGATATAATATAACCAGTTGATATTACAGATTGTGTTCCATGATATAACCAGTTGATAGTACAGATTGTGTTCCATGATATAACCAGTTGATAGTACAGATTGTGTTCCATGATATAACCAGTTGATAGTACAGATTGTGTTCCATGATATAATCAGTTGATAGTACAGATTGTGTTCCATGATATAATATAACCAGTTGATAGTACAGATTGTGTTCCATGATATAACCAGTTGATAGTACAGATTGTGTTCCATGATATAACCAGTTGATAGTACAGATTGTGTTCCATGATATGATTTAACCAGTTGATATTACAGATTGTGTTCCATGATATAATATAACCAGTTGATATTACAGATTGTGTTCCATGATATAACCAGTTGATAGTACAGATTGTGTTCCATGATATAACCAGTTGATAGTACAGATTGTGTTCCATGATATAATATAACCAGTTGATAGTACAGATTGTGTTCCATGATATAATATAACCAGTTGATATTACAGATTGTGTTCCATGATATAACCAGTTGATATTACAGATTGTGTTCCATGATATAATATAACCAGTTGATAGTACAGATTGTGTTCCATGATATAATATAACCAGTTGATATTACAGATTATGTTCCATGATATAACCAGTTGATAGTACAGATTGTGTTCCATGATATAATATAACCAGTTGATATTACAGATTGTGTTCCATGATATAATATAACCAGTTGATATTACAGATTATGTTCCATGATATAACCAGTTGATATTACAGATTGTGTTCCATGATATAACCAGTTGATAGTACAGATTGTGTTCCATGATATAATATAACCAGTTGATATTACAGATTGTGTTCCATGATATAACCAGTTGATAGTACAGATTGTGTTCCATGATATAACCAGTTGATATTACAGATTGTGTTCCATGATATAACCAGTTGATATTACAGATTGTGTTCCATGATATAATATAACCAGTTGATAGTACAGATTGTGTTCCATGATATAATATAACCAGTTGATAGTACAGATTGTGTTCCATGATATAATATAACCAGTTGATAGTACAGATTGTGTTCCATGATATAATATAACCAGTTGATAGTACAGATTGTGTTCCATGATATAATATAACCAGTTGATAGTACAGATTGTGTTCCATGATATAATATAACCAGTTGATATTACAGATTGTGTTCCATGATATAATATAACCAGTTGATATTACAGATTGTGTTCCATGATATAATATAACCAGTTGATATTACAGATTGTGTTCCATGATATAATATAACCAGTTGATATTACAGATTGTGTTCCATGATATAATATAACCAGTTGATATTACAGATTGTGTTCCATGATATAACCAGTTGATATTACAGATTATGTTCCATGATATAACCAGTTGATAATACAGATTGTGTTCCATGATATAACCAGTTGATATTACAGATTATGTTCCATGATATAACCAGTTGATATTACAGATTGTGTTCCATGATATAATATAACCAGTTGATAGTACAGATTGTGTTCCATGATATAACCAGTTGATAGTACAGATTGTGTTCCATGATATAACCAGTTGATATTACAGATTGTGTTCCATGATATAACAAGGTGATATTACGGTTTCAATAAATTAATCTTAAATGTCACTTGCTTTGTTATTGACTGAATATTAGGGCTGTCCCCGACTATTTTTTTTTGGGGGGGGGGGGGGGTCGACCGAGAGTCATCTGTTCTTTCGACCAATCGTTTTGACACACCCTATGTTTTAATAAAATATACGTAGGGGACTTTGCTTGATGCTTTAAGCGATTTAAAAATCAAGACAGACAGATTACTAAAGGAACCAGAGATCAGTATAGCCTAACAAGAAGAAAAACAACCTGTCTCCCGCCCCACTTCTTCTGGCCTTTGCAGATTCTGCCATTACGCTCCGGAAGTTGCCGGTAATAGGCTACACCAGTGGTCGGCAACCTTTTTCCATTTGGAGTGTCAGTTTATGGTACCATTTCTAATGATCTGCGTGTCGGTTATGGTTTTCATGTGCACATTTTCGTGGAATAGTTTCATTTCTTTTATATAAAGACTTCATATCTCAAAATCAATGTCATGTGGTAAATCCAAAATTATATCTAAATGGTACCAATCTAAAAGTAACTAACTTCTATTGCCAATATGTAAAAATAGCCTACATCAAGCCAACAAATAACATTGCAGGACGAAAATATCAGGATCAAAATAAATATCCTATAAATCACATTGGCTATGCATGGCCTGTCTGCAAGGACCTTGAAACATTGTATCAACTATTAACTTGGGCCCTGCTAGCTAACTTGCAACATTGTATCAAATATTCTGGCCCCTTCATTTCCTGCACCAGAGAGTAGGCTGTCTGCCAGAGAGTAGGCTGTCTGCCAGAGAGTAGGCTGTCTGCCAGAGAGTAGGCTGTCTGCCAGAGAGTAGGCTGTCTGCCAGAGAGTAGGCTGTCTGCCAGAGAGTAGGCTGTCTGCCAGAGAGTAGGCTGTCTGCCAGAGAGTAGGCTGTCTGCCAGAGAGTAGGCTGTCTGCCAGAGAGTAGGCTGTCTGCCAGAGAGTAGGCTGTCTGCCAGAGAGTAGGCTGTCTGCCAGAGAGTAGGCTGTCTGAAAGTAAATAAATAAAAGTATGACATTTCCACTGGATCAGAGCATGACATTCTTTCCCCCTTTCATGCTGAGTGGTTATGGAAAGAGATAGAGCTGGAAAGATGATTTCAAATGGGCCACGTTGAGGAACTATTGTCATTCTCAATGGATGTGAAAACACTTTGTTTACTTAACTTTTTTGAGGTGAAGAAAAAAATGACTTTGAGAAACTCCACAGTGATTGGTGAGTTAAGACAATCAGACATAGTATCAGAACCCCAAATAGGCACATTTTATACGCTTATTTTGTTCTACTTCAGGCCCTTTCTGTATAAGAGTTATTTTTTAATCATGCGATTACTCAAACAGTCAAATGCCCATCCCTAATTCAGTCACTTCTATAACTAGCCTAAATTCCCATTCCACTCATATTTCCCTGTAATGCACTGTGCGGCAGTAAAAATCAGATCGGAGATTGAATTCCCAAACGGACTGACTAACTTGTCACTCTGACCACTCCAAGCGGGGCTCATTCTTCTATAAAGCTGTAAGTAGGACGGCCAAGCAGGGGTTTTGGCAGGGCCTTCACTCACTGAGAACTATCTGGCTGGTGCTTACAAAGTCAGGGAAAAGAGGTCATTTAAAACCCTCCTTCTCTCCAATCCCCATTTCAAGTTTGATTCTGCCCAGCTTGCCTGCAAAGCCCTGAGAGGATCTGAAACTAAAGTATACACAGCTCTTTATCCTTTCAGACTCCATCGCTTTTCTACCCCTCTTCTCTCTTTACCTTATTCGTTTTCCGATCCCTCCCACTCCTTTTCCTGTCCCTCCCACAGAGGGTAACAGTATAACAAACCTTCATTACTCCCTTAAGAGAGTCTGTCCTCACCTCCTGACCTCAACCCCTCTTTCATCTAATACACAGATGTCCATCTGTCTCTCTTCAGAGAACCATTAACTTCTGACATAACCCAGTCTCTTTCATTTCCTATCTCAATGATCAAAGTTTAGCCGATTCCAACACATCCATATGTCTTATCTAGCCTAGCTCCTGTCCTGACTGAGTACTGGGGTTATCTAGCCTAGCTCCTGTCCTGACAGAGTACTGGGGTTATCTAGTCTAGCTCCTGTCCTGACAGAGTACTGGGGTTATCTAGCCTAGCTCCTGTCCTGACAGTACTGGGGTTATCTAGCCTAGCTCCTGTCCTGACAGTACTGGGGTTATCTAGTCTAGCTCCTGTCCTGACAGAGTACTGGGGTTATCTAGTCTAGCTCCTGTCCTGACAGAGTACTGGGGTTATCTAGCCTAGCTCCTGTCCTGACAGAGTACTGGGGTTATCTAGCCTAGCTCCTGTCCTGACAGAGTACTGGGGTTATCTAGCCTAGCTCCTGTCCTGACAGAGTACTGGGGTTATCTAGTCTAGCTCCTGTCCTGACAGAGTACTGGGGTTATCTAGCCTAGCTCCTGTCCTGACAGTACTGGGGTTATCTAGCCTAGCTCCTGTCCTGACAGAGTACTGGGGTTATCTAGCCTAGCTCCTGTCCTGACAGAGTACTGGGGTTATCTAGTCTAGCTCCTGTCCTGACAGTACTGGGGTTATCTAGTCTAGCTCCTGTCCTGACTGAGTACTGGGGTTATCTAGCCTAGCTCCTGTCCTGACTGAGTACTGGGGTTATCTAGCCTAGCTCCTGTCCTGACTGAGTACTGGGGTTATCTAGTCTAGCTCCTGTCCTGACAGAGTACTGGGGTTATCTAGCCTAGCTCCTGTCCTGACTGAGTACTGGGGTTAAGAATGGTATTTCTCTCTCTCCCTATCAGATGCTTATAGTCTCGGGGTAGGTTCGCTGTTGAGTGGTTACACACACACACGAGATCCTCCTTCGACAAGAGTAATTTTGGTTTATTTTATTTTACAACCTTTTTTCTCCCAATTTCGTGATTTCGATCTTGTCTCATCGCTGCAACTCCACAACGGGCTCGGGAGAGATGAAGGTCGAGTCATGCGTCCTCCGGGCTCGGGAGAGATGAAGGTCGCCAAACTGCGCTCCTTAACCCGGAAGTCAGCTGCACCAGTGTGTCGGAGGAAACACTGTTCAACTGACGACTGAAGTCAGCTTGCAGGCGCCCGGCCCGCCACAAGGAGTCGCTAGAGCGCGATGAGCCAAGTACAGCTCCCCCCAGCTAAACACTCCCCTAACCCGGATGACGCTAGGCCAATTGTGCGCCGCCCTATGGGACGGTCACGGTTGGTCGTGACACAGCCTGGGATTGAACCTGGGTGTATAGTGACACCTCAAGCACTGTGATGCAGTACCTTAGACAGCTGAGCCACCCGGGAGGCCTCAACAGAATAATTTCATAGGCCCTCTTATCCATTCTGCGCTCCTCTCTCCTCTTTTGAAAGAAACCATTTTCCCCTCGCTCCTCTTTATTGAGTCAATGACATGTTCCAAGTAACCGCAATTGAGAGAACAATACATGATTGTAGCCAGAGTAATCGGAGTAATCAGAGCCAGGTAATCGGAAAAAAATGTTAACTGCTCTTGCTCTGTTCTGTGTAAACTGGTTTTGTGATCAGATTATGTTAATGGTATTGTTTTTTTTGGGGGGGGGCAGCCACAGACCATTATGATCACAGCTTATGGAAGGTGTTTCAGTGATTTTATTCGTCCACGTTCTTAATCTCTCGTCTCACATTGGTTGGTCTGAACCACAACATCATTTGGATCACGACCAGAATGTTTTAATAAGCTTTGAATTAAGTCCAATGTAAAACTGTAGAATTAAAATCAAATTTAGTTACTGTAAGTCCACTATATGTTTGAATCCCAAATGGCAATTTCCTGTGCTGAGTGTACAAAACATTAGGAACACCTGCTCTGTCAATGACACAGACTGACCAAGTGAATCCAGGTAAAAGCTATGATCCCTTATTGATGTCACTTGTTAAATCCACTTCAATCAGTGTAGATGAAGGGGAGGAGACAGGTTAAAGAAGGATTTTTAAGCCTTGAGACAATTGAGAATTGGGTTGTGTATATGTGCCATTCAGAGGGTGAACGGGCAAGACAAAATATATGTGCCTTTTGAATGGGATATGGTAGTAGGTGCCAGGCACACTGGTTTGAGTGTGTCAACCCAGCAGCGTTGCAGTTCTTTTCCATCAAGAATGGTCCACCACCCAAAGGACATCCAACCAACTTGACATAACTATGGGAAGAATTGGAGTCAACATGGGGCCAGCATCCCTGTGGAACACTTTCAACACCTTGTAGAGTCCATTCCCTGACACATTGAGGCTGTTCTGAAGGCAACAGGAGGTGCAACTCAATACTAGGAAGGTGTTCCTAATGTTTTGTCCACTCAGTGTATAAGGCTCTGTATATATTATAATGCAGTTCCAGTTTTCATTTGAAGCATCATTCTATCCTTCACTTGTTTTGTAACGATTGTAAATCCTTTGGCAACTTTTTAAATGTAGTCCCCTTTCGTTCTGAAGTTATCTGCAGCCGTGGTCCGACAGATGTTTAGGTGAGAGCTTGAGCTGTTAAAGCGTTTCAACGATACACGTTGGCTGGTCTATTTATTTCAATTTATTTTAAACCTTTTGGACTCGCTGCCTATTCAAAAATGAGGTTCCCTTCGCATATTCCAGCATCCAAACAGTGCACTGTGCATCCCCCAACTTTCCTTCAATTGGCTGAAACTTCTCTCCGTAGAAATCATCCGAACGAGATATGTAGCCGATGTATCTGATGCTGTCTGGATAAAGAGTCTGACATGCCATACTATTTTTGAACAGACAGCATCAGATACCTGGGCTGCACATACTGAGACAGAGAGGCCTTGTTTCCTTCGCTCAGATGCTTTATCTGGCAGAGATTGATGTGTATTTCTGTTGGCATGCGTCTCGGTCCAATAACTGATCAATATCTAAATATTTGATTTGTACGTGGAAGGAGGTACGGTAAGGCCCACCGATAACTCCAGCCCTGACAAGCCCTAGCCAAAGCCATATGAACTGACAGAGAGAGAGAGACCATATGAACTGACAGAGAGAGAGAGACCATATGAACTGACAGAGAGAGAGAGACCATATGAACTGACAGAGAGAGAGAGACCATATGAACTGACAGAGAGAGAGAGACCATATGAACTGACAGAGAGAGAGAGACCATATGAACTGACAGAGAGAGACCATATGAACTGACAGAGAGAGACCATATGAACTGACAGAGAGAGACCATATGAACTGACAGAGAGAGACCATATGAACTGACAGAGAGAGACCATATGAACTGACAGAGAGAGACCATATGAACTGACAGAGAGAGACCATATGAACTGACAGAGAGAGAGAGACCATATGAACTGACAGAGAGAGAGAGACCATATGAACTGACAGAGAGAGAGAGACCATATGAACTGACAGAGAGAGAGAGACCATATGAACTGACAGAGAGAGAGAGACCATATGAACTGACAGAGAGAGAGAGACCATATGAACTGACAGAGAGAGAGAGACCATATGAACTGACAGAGAGAGAGAGACCATATGAACTGACAGAGAGAGAGAGACCATATGAACTGACAGAGAGAGAGAGACCATATGAACTGACAGAGAGAGAGAGACCATATGAACTGACAGAGAGAGAGAGACCATATGAACTGACAGAGAGAGAGAGACCATATGAACTGACAGAGAGAGAGAGACCATATGAACTGACAGAGAGAGAGAGACCATATGAACTGACAGAGAGAGAGAGACCATATGAACTGACAGAGAGAGAGAGACCATATGAACTGACAGAGAGAGAGAGACCATATGAACTGACAGAGAGAGAGAGACCATATGAACTGACAGAGAGAGAGAGACCATATGAACTGACAGAGAGAGAGAGACCATATGAACTGACAGAGAGAGAGAGACCATATGAACTGACAGAGAGAGAGAGACCATATGAACTGACGGAGAGAGAGAGACCATATGAACTGACGGAGAGAGAGAGACCATATGAACTGACGGAGAGAGAGAGACCATATGAACTGACGGAGAGAGAGAGACCATATGAACTGACGGAGAGAGACCATATGAACTGACGGAGAGAGACCATATGAACTGACGGAGAGAGACCATATGAACTGACGGAGAGAGACCATATGAACTGACGGAGAGAGACCATATGAACTGACGGAGAGAGACCATATGAACTGACGGAGAGAGACCATATGAACTGACAGAGAGAGACCATATGCACTGACAGAGAGAGACCATATGCACTGACAGAGAGAGACCATATGCACTGACAGAGAGAGACCATATGCACTGACAGAGAGAGACCATATGCACTGACAGAGAGAGACCATATGCACTGACAGAGAGAGACCATATGCACTGACAGAGAGAGACCATATGCACTGACAGAGAGAGACCATATGCACTGACAGAGAGAGACCATATGCACTGACAGAGAGAGACCATATGCACTGACAGAGAGAGACCATATGCACTGACAGAGAGAGACCATATGCACTGACAGAGAGACCATATGAACTGACAGAGAGAGACCATATGAACTGACAGAGAGAGACCATATGAACTGACAGAGAGAGACCATATGAACTGACAGAGAGAGACCATATGAACTGACAGAGAGAGACCATATGAACTGACAGAGAGAGACCATATGAACTGACAGAGAGAGACCATATGAACTGACGGAGAGGTGAGTCTGTGACCTAGGAGCTGAGTCTGTGACCTAGTAGTCATGTCTAGGAGGTGAGTCTGTGACCTAGTAGTCATGTCTAGGAGGTGAGTCTGTGACCTAGTAGTCATGTCTAGGAGGTGAGTCTGTGACCTAGGAGCTGAGTCTGTGACCTAGTAGTCATGTCTAGGAGGTGAGTCTGTGACCTAGTAGTCATGTCTAGGAGGTGAGTCTGTGACCTAGTAGTCATGTCTAGGAGGTGAGTCTGTGACCTAGTAGTCATGGCTAGGAGGTGAGTCTGTGGCCTAGTAGTCATGGCTAGGAGGTGAGTCTGTGACCTAGTAGTCATGGCTAGGAGGTGAGTCTGTGACCTAGTAGTCATGGCTAGGAGGGGAGTCTGTGACCTAGTAGTCATGTCTAGGAGCTGAGTCTGTGACCTAGTAGTCATGGCTAGGAGGTGAGTCTGTGACCTAGTAGTCATGGCTAGGAGGTGTTGTGGCAGAGGGAATGTTATGTGTTTTGTTTTGGTGGCCCTGTAAAGCGGTTGTTTTTGGACTTTTTAACTGAACCCAACAATGCAAATTTAGCCTTTTCTATAAGACCTTTCTATTGTTCTATTCATACGGGACCTCCTCAAACCTATTTCAAGTAGGCTTAGACAACCGATGGAGCTAATGGCTATTAAATCCAACTTTAAGTGGTTCTTCACAGTTGGCGCCTTTTTTGTTTTATTATTAGCTCCTCCCTCACAAGATGTACAACTACACAACGTTCCCCACCTTCCCTTGTCATCCCAGAAATCCCATGTACGAAAGTGCTGTAATTATTTTTTATGTATTTGCAACATTGCTGAAATCCCCCCGCCTACTGACGCAGCCATGGATAGTTTTGTTCCTCAAAAGCTGTCTACGGGTGTTGTGTTTAAAAATAATAATCCTGCTGGCTTCCCAAGGCTGGGTATTAGCAATGCAAGTGCTTTTCTGACTGTCCCGTGGACTTGGTAATTGCAGACCTTGTCTCCCTGCCTGTCTCCCTTCCTGCCTGCCTGCCTGCCTGGGTAGAAGCCATTTTGGGAAATGTGTGAGCAAACACGTGATGGAGATAGCTGCAGTATGCAAGAGGCATTAGTCAGAGAAATCCCTTATCTCCCATCTCTCGAGATGTGGTTTGAGCTTTGAGTGTCCCTAACGACACCCTACGGGCCCTGGTCAAAAGTAGTGCACTACTACCCTATAGGCCCTGATCAAAAGTAGTGCCCTACTACCCTACGGGCCTTGGTCAAAAGTAGTGCACTATATAGGGCAGTAGGGTGCCATTTGGGAAGCAGTTTGGATTTGCTCAGCGTCTCAGCCAGCCTGACGTTCAAATCAGCAGCCCTCTGGTTTCCCTAACTCGTTTTGTATTTTGTATTTTTATTTGTATTTTTTTTTACCAAGAATCTGTTGTGATGTTTTCGCTCCAGCATTGACTACATAATTGTTATAATGTACCCAAAATGGATGCTTTCTACCACCGTATCAAATACATTATTGGACATGTTACTAACCATTGACCACAAGCGTCATGCTCAAAAATGCTGTTACTATCATGCTTGTTATTACCAGGCGGGTTGTTATTACCAGGCGGGTTGTTATTACCAGGCGGGCTGTTATTACCAGGCGGGTTGTTATTACCAGGCGGGCTGTTATTACCAGGCGGGTTGTTATTACCAGGCGGGCTGTTATTACCAGGCGGGCTGTTATTACCAGGCGGGCTGTTATTACCAGGCGGGCTGTTATTACCAGGCGGGCTGTTATTACCAGGCGGGCTGTTATTACCAGGCGGGCTGTTATTACCAGGCGGGCTGTTATTACCAGGCGGGCTGTTATTACCAGGCGGGCTGTTATTACCAGGCGGGCTGTTATTACCAGGCGGGCTGTTATTACCAGGCGGGCTGTTATTTACCGGCTTGTTATTATAAGGCTTGTTATCATCAGGCAGGCTTGTTATCATCAGGCAGGCTTGTTATCATCAGGCAGGCTTGTTAACATCAGGCAGGCTTGTTAACATCAGGCAGGCTTGTTATCATCAGGCAGGCTTGTTATCATCAGGCAGGCTTGTTATCATCAGGCAGGCTGTTATCATCAGGCAGGCTTGTTATCATCAGGCAGGCTTGTTATCATCAGGCAGGCTGTTATCATTTACAGGCTGTTATCATTTACAGGCTGTTATCATTTACAGGCTTGTTATCATCAGGCAGGCTGTTATCATTTACAGGCTTGTTATCATCAGGCAGGTTGTTATCATTTACAGGCTGTTATCATCAGGCAGGCTGTTATCATCAGGCAGGCTGTTATCATCAGGCAGGCTTATCATTTACAGGCTTGTTATCATCAGGCAGGTTGTTATCATCAGGCAGGCTGTTATCATCAGGCAGGCTGTTATCATCAGGCAGGCTGTTATGACCAGGCAGGCTGTTATCATCAGGCAGGCTGTTATGACCAGGCAGGTTTGGCTGTCGACTTTACATTTTGACTTTTTAATTTGGGCTTCTAACTAGTGATTTCCTGACCCTAATGTAGAGTCTCGTACAGGGTCTTTTCAATCTCAAAATATTTCTCTCTCTGTCACCATGCAAGTCTGTAGTAGGCTTATAGCAGATCTTCCTCCACTGCCGTAACACTATCCCAGTGATCTGCATCTCATCCTCTTCTATGACGGCCATTGATTGAGATGTGCAATCTGTTGAGTCACTCGGCTTGGCCATTGTCATCGATAATGATTCACTGAGCTCTGAGCTCCTAGACCCGCTGATAGTGCGTGGTCGGTAGGTACTCGGAGTAGAGAACATTCATACACCAACGGTTCTATTTCAGAACCCTCTCAACTTGTCACTCAGTGATGGCATCAGGACATCGTGTGATGCTGGTGATGTGACAGTCCGAAATGACGTTAGCTGCACCTCGACTGCCAGGGAGAGAGTGATACTGAAAATGTCTTGGAAAAACGAGATCCAAACACGATGGTCCGTGAAGATGGATGAATCGAAGTTGTCCTTGTTTGTTGTTGGTGTAGAATCCATTAAAAGAACCAGGATGTCAAACTAAACAAAACTGCACTGTTTCTCTCCATGGCCCCAGCTGGTACCCCCCTGTACGTCCAAAGTTCACACAAGCAGCAGAGGAAACAGATGGGATTAGAGAAAGACCTGGACATGGTTCTGCACTCCAGGCTGGAGGGACTGGGAAGGCCTCAGTTTTTAATCTAGAGTAAATTTCTTGTTGAGGGTTACAGTGCAGCGTCTGGATTGGGGGTTACGGTGCAGCGTCTGGTTGAGGGCCACGGTGCAGCCTCTGGATTGGGGGTTACGGTGCAGCGTCTGGTTGAGGGCCACGGTGCAGCGTCTGGATTGGGGGTTACGGTGCAGCGTCTGGATTGGGGGTTACGGTGCAGCGTCTGGTTGAGGGCCACGGTGCAGCGTCTGGATTGGGGGTTACGGTGCAGCGTCTGGTTGAGGGCCACGGTGCAGCGTCTGGATTGGGGGTTACGGTGCAGCGTCTGGATTGGGGGCCACGGTGCAGCGTCTGGTTGAGGGCCACGGTGCAGCGTCTGGTTGAGGGCCACGGTGCAGCCTCTGGATTGGGGGTTACGGTGCAGCGTCTGGTTGAGGGCCACGGTGCAGCGTCTGGTTGAGGGCCACGGTGCAGCGTCTGGATTGGGGGTTACGGTGCAGCGTCTGGATTGGGGGTTACGGTGCAGCGTCTGGATTGGGGGTTTACGGTGCAGCGTCTGGATTGGGGGTTACGGTGCAGCGTCTGGTTGAGGGGTTACGGTGCAGCGTCTGGGTGATGGCCACGGTGCAGCGTCTGGATTGGGGGTTACGGTGCAGCGTCTGGATTGGGGGCCACGGTGCAGCGTCTGGTTGAGGGCCACGGTGCAGCGTCTGGATTGGGGGTTACGGTGCAGCGTCTGGATTGGGGGTTACGGTGCAGCGTCTGGATTGGGGGTTACGGTGCAGCGTCTGGTTGAGGGCCACGGTGCAGCGTCTGGATTGGGGGTTACGGTGCAGCGTCTGGATTGGGGGTTACGGTGCAGCGTCTGGATTGGGGGTTACGGTGCAGCGTCTGGTTGAGGGCCACGGTGCAGCGTCTGGATTGGGGGTTACGGTGCAGCGTCTGGATTGGGGGCCACGGTGCAGCGTCTGGTTGAGGGCCACGGTGCAGCGTCTGGATTGGGGGTTACGGTGCAGCGTCTGGTTGAGGGCCACGGTGCAGCGTCTGGATTGGGGGCCACGGTGCAGCGTCTGGTTGAGGGCCACGGTGCAGCGTCTGGATTGGGGGTTACGGTGCAGCGTCTGGATTGGGGGTTACGGTGCAGCGTCTGGTTGAGGGCCACGGTGCAGCGTCTGGTTGAGGGCCACGGTGCAGCGTCTGGATTGGGGGTTACGGTGCAGCGTCTGGATTGGGGGTTACGGTGCAGCGTCTGGATTGGGGGTTACGGTGCAGCGTCTGGTTGAGGGCCACGGTGCAGCGTCTGGATTGGGGGTTACGGTGCAGCGTCTGGATTGGGGGCCACGGTGCAGCGTCTGGTTGAGGGCCACGGTGCAGCGTCTGGATTGGGGGTTACGGTGCAGCGTCTGGATTGGGGGTTACGGTGCAGCGTCTGGATTGGGGGTTACGGTGCAGCGTCTGGATTGGGGGTTACGGTGCAGCGTCTGGTTGAGGGCCACGGTGCAGCGTCTGGATTGGGGGCCACGGTGCAGCGTCTGGTTGAGGGCCACGGTGCAGCGTCTGGATTGGGGGTTACGGTGCAGCGTCTGGATTGGGGGTTACGGTGCAGCGTCTGGTTGAGGGCCACGGTGCAGCGTCTGGTTGAGGGCCACGGTGCAGCGTCTGGTTGAGGGCCACGGTGCAGCGTCTGGTTGAGGGCCACGGTGCAGCGTCTGGTTGAGGGCCACGGTGCAGCGTCTGGATTGGGGGCCACGGCGCAGCGTCTGGATTGGGGGCCACGGCGCAGCGTCTGGATTGGGGGTTACGGCGCAGCGTCTGGTTGAGGGCCACGGCGCAGCGTCTGGTTGAGGGCCACGGCGCAGCGTCTGGTTGAGGGCCACGGCGCAGCGTCTGGTTGAGGGCCACGGCGCAGCGTCTTGCTTCTGTCATGTTTTAACCTTGTATGGTTTTCAACTCCTAGTCCTGGAGGATCCCTGGTTGTGCTGTGCACATCTTTGTTCCAGCCCAACACTAAAATAACTGATTCTACTCGTGAAGTGCTTGTTGATTAGGCCTAGATGATAACAACTGACCTAGTATAGGTTATAGAACTAGTAAGAGTAATTTGGCTCTGTTCCAATCATGCTTTGTAACTGTGCGTTTGTCACAATGGAGCCGTCTATCAAGAAGACACAATGAGCGACAGGAAGAGCGACCTACTGCGGTGTGAAACGACTCGTACCTTTTTAGAGAGAATAACTTTTGCTTTAATGTTGACGTTCGGTTGCCAAGTTACTGCCTCGTTCTTTTAAATGGATTTATTACTTGAACTGCAATTGTCAGTTAGTCTGTATTGTACTGTCAGTTGGAGTTGTGCCCCACTGAGCGGCATGCAGCCAACTGATATTTCTGTTCCTTTGTCTCTCTGGTGATCCAGCTGGTTGGGAAGACATGAATAGGAAGCATGAAGGATCTCCACTAGTGGGCATAACTATAGTGTATTTAGACCCCTTGACTTCTTACATGGTTTGTTATGTTACAGCCTTATTCTAAAATGGATTACATTGTTCTACACGCAATACCCCATAATGACAAAGAAAAACAGGTTTTTAGAAATTTTAGCAATTTTTTTTTTTTTTTAAATACTTAAATATCACATTTACATAAGTATTCTGACCTTTTACTCAGTACTTTGTTGAAGCGCCTTTGGCAGTGATTACAGCCTTGAGTCTTCTTGGGTATGATACTACAATCTTGGCACACCTGTATTTGGGGAGTTTCTCCCATTCTTCTCTGCAGATCCTCTCAAGCTCTGTCAGGTTAGATGGGGAGCGTCGCTGCACAGCTATTTTCAGGTCTCTCCAGAGATGTTCGATCGGGTTCAAGTCCGGACTCTTGCTGGGCGCTCAAGGACATTCAGAGACTTGTCTCAAAGCCACTCTTGCTTTGTCTTGGCTGTGTGCTTAGGGTCGTTGTCCTGTTGGAAGGTGAACCTTCACCCCAGTCTGAGGTCCTGAGTGTTCTGGAGCAGGTTTTCATCAAGGATCTCTGTACTTTTCTCTGTTCATCTTGACTCCTCCTGACTATTCTCCCAGTCCCTGCCCCCACAGCATGATGCCTCCACCACCATGCTTCACCGTAGGGTGGTCCCAGGATTCCTCCAGACGTGACACTTGGCATTCAGGCCAATGAGTTCAATCTTGGTTTTAATCAGACCAGAGAATCTTGTTTCTCATGGTCTGAGAGTCTTTAGGTGCCTTTTGACAAACTCCAAGTGGGATGTCTTGTGTCTTTTACTGAGGAGTTGCTTGCGTCTGGCCACTCTACCATAAAGGCCTGATTGGTGGAGTGCTGCAGAGATGGTTGTCCTTCTGAAAGGTTCTCCCATCTCCACAGAGGAACTTTGGAGCTCTGTCAGTGACTATAGGGTTCTTGGTCACCTCCCTGACCAAGGCCCTTCTCCCCCGATTGCTCAGTTTGGCCCGGCGACCAGCTGTAGGAAGAGTCCTGGTGGTTCCAAACTTCTTCCATTTTAGGAATGATGGAGCCCACTGTGTTCTTGGGAACCTTCAATGCTGCAGAAATCAATCAAGTTGTAGAAACATCTCAAGGAGGATCAATGGAAACAGGACATACCTGAGCTGAATTTCGAGTCTCATAGCAAAGGGTCTGAATACTTATGGAAATAAGGTATTTCTGTTATTTTTTTATTTTATACATTTGCAAAAATGTCAACCTGTTCATTTTGTCATTTTGGGGTATTGTCTGTTGATTGATGAGGTAGAAAAGTAGTTCAATCCATTTTAGAGTAAGGTTGTAATGTAACAATGTGGAAAAAGTGAAGGGGTCTGAATACTTTCTGAATGCGCTGTATCACATCACATAACAGATTGGTATCTTATGACAGTGCTACTTTGAAAATAGTTCATCGTTTTTTGTAAAAGAAGGAACCACCCAATTCTCAGTTGACCCAAACCAACAGCCAGTAAAATATTTTTAAGGATTTGTATGTCCTTGTGAGGCCCGGTAGGTCATTTGGGGTCAAGACTATTTCTTTAGCAGAGTCGAGAGGTTTATTGTGGTTTTAACACCATTCCTACAAAGTCAGTCTCAGAGAATAATCTCCACCAGATTGCCCTTTTAATCAGAACCAGTTCAGATGTATCACTGAGTTCTAAATAAGTTCCCAGTCTGCCAAGCCAGGGTTGTGCTGTAAGCCTGCCCTCCTTTTTTGATTCCTGATTTAGTGATAACGGCAGTAGCTCTTGGCTGACCTCCCCGACACACTTCCTGCTTTACGTCCACTCAGTGGTTACGTTCCAAATAGCACCCTATTCCCCATCTAGTGCACTATTATGGTGCTTCTGTAGGGAATAGGGTGCCATTTGGGACAGAGACTCAGTGTCACAGTGCCAGAGGAGAAAAACGCAGACTTTGAGGAATTACTCACTGCAATCACTCCATGATGGTCCTGAGTGACAGAGGGTTGACTTGGCGCTATGCTAGTGTGTTTAAAAATAAAATAAACGTTGTTAATTTGATTAAACTTTTAGTACGCTAGGACACTGTGTATGGTGTAGCTGCCTGTTTGTTAGAGAGAGAACTTTGACTACTCAAGCTTGTAAGATGGATATCCCAGTTTGTAAGGCACATATTAACATTAACGATCCCAGGAAAAATGATCTGGCCTCAGACTGCTGCCTTGCAGGTGTCTGACTGCAGCAGACAGCAGGAAGTGGAAGATGCCTCTGTGTAAAAAGACCTAAACGTCTCCATTTACACTCCGGATGATAGCAACAGATGATGGCAAGTAGGTAGAACCTAGTAGGTTTCAAGTAGGTTAACTTGAAATGGCAGGAGATGGACCCTGTAATACATAACTAATGAGGGGAAGCTTTGTTGGCTTGAAACTTCACTATTCCCTAGCAAACACAGCTGATTTTAATCTTATTGCATTCTAAACTGAAGATTATGATTAGGTGATTGTTGGAGTCAGGTGTGTTAGCTGGGTCCCTGGGGCAAAACTGTGACACCAATCAGGCCCCTGGAGGACTGGAGTTGCCCACCCCTGATGTAATTCATAACAGATAAGTGTAGCTTTGTTGGCTTGAGGCTTCACTATTGGAGGTTAGGGTTGTACGGTATCCACATTTTCATGTCGTCATACCGTTGCTCTACTAGACCGGAGTATACAGTATTAAGTGTTAAAAAGTGTAAAACAATTTAGGCAACGGGGATCTTGATCCAGGAGGGGGGTTGAATGTCTCTGCTCTGACTAAGAAGCTTGATCTTAACATAGAGCCACTTAGCTAGCAGGTTAGCAAACCAGATGCATAGCTGGAGCACTGAGCTGGATATCATGTATTTGACACATATTAGATTTCTGATAGTTATACTTAACTTCTAATATAATCAGTGGCGTATCACACAACCCAGCATACACCGCAAGGCTGGGATGTCCCCCCCCAAACAAAATTACAATTTTAAACTATTTAAAATCATACCGTCGGCACTTCGAAATACCCCGGTATACGGTATAAACGGTATATCACCCAAGATTATTAGAGGTGTGCCTTCACCAGCCCTGCCCTAAGAGTGTAAGAAAACAGGTCAGTTCATGGTCTGGGCCAATGGGCCACCAGCAGGGCAGGCTCTGGAATGGTCTGGGCCAATGGGCCACCAGCAGGGCAGGCTCTGGAATGTGTGAGAAAGATAGAGATGACCTCACCTGGTTCAACTACAGCAAAGCTCAACTAGGAAGAGGAAGAACAATAGAATCTGCATGCCCCACTCCCTCTCTCTCTCTGTGTGTGTGTGTGTGCCTCAGATTATTGACTCTTGGACAAACATTTACTCAGGGCCTGAATGAGTTAATGATTATTTGAACAGACAGGATTGTGTGTGTGGGCAGCGTCTTGGGTAAGCACATGTGTGTGTGTGTGTGTGTGTGTGTGTGTGTGTGTGTGGAGGTCATGAAATTTCATCAGCCGGTTATTGTCAAACAAATAGCTGCTGGCCTCACGGTAATTGACCGTTTAATTAACATGAACACATTTTAGCATCTCCTGGCTTCTACACACATAGCCTAACAAGCCACCTTTGGAACATCTAAATGATTAAAAAGTCTTAATAAATCCATGTAATATGATGTGGCTATGCCATATGGCTGTGGGCAACACCAGGGTTCATTTAGAGAGGATAACCTTTAAGTTGTCCTTATCTGGCTAATGGCTGTGGGCTACACCAGGTCATTTAGCAGACGAAGTATGCTTAGAATTCCGTGGGATTATTTTATATTATTTTATAGTATGAAGAATATAATGGAACAAAGCCGAATAAAATGGAAAGGATATTTTCTCCAAATGATTTGAGGGAGTGAGCACACGCAGCTATTCTGTGTTGAGCGGTTAACAAAGAAACCGGGCCTCCTATATGCTTCATTTAGAATTATTAATGTAACTTTAAAAAAAAAATATATAATTAAGGGGTGGATCAGCTTTAATATTGCGGATAGATTGTTGATTCTATCAATGTGATTGTCTCTTTTCCAATCCACCGTTATATTTTTGGGTAAATATACAACACCTTAGCCAAATACATTTAAACTCAGTTTTTCACAATTCCTGACATTTAATCCTAGTAAAAATTCCCTGTTTTAGGTCAGTTAGGATCACCACTTTATTTTAAGAATGTGAAATGTCAGAATAATAGTAGAGAGAATGATTTATTTCAGGTTTAATTTATTTCATCACATTCCCAGTGGGTCAGAAGTTTACATACACTCAATTAGTAATTGATAGCATTGCCTATAAATTGTTTAACTTGGGTCAAACGTTTCGGCTAGCCTTCCACAAGCTTCCCACAATAAGTTGGGTGGATTTTGGCCCATTCCTCCTGGCAGAGCTGGTGTAACTGAGTCAGGTTTTTAGGCCTCCTTGCTCGCACACTCTTTCTCAGTTCTGCCCACAAATGTTCTTTAGGATTGAGGTCAGGGCTTTGTGATGGCCACTCCAATACCTTGACTTTGTTGTCCTTAAGCCATTTTGGGGTCATTGTCCATTTGGAAGACCAAGCTTTAACTTCCTGACGGATGTTTTGAGATGTTGCTTCAAATATCCACATCATTTTCCTACCTCATGATGCCATCTATTTTGTGACGTGCACCAGTCCCTCCTGCACCAAAGCACCCCCATAACATGATGCTACCACCCCCGTTCTTCACGGTTGGGATGGTGTTCTTCGGCTTGCAAGCCTCCCCCTTTTTCCTCCAAACATAACTATGGTCATTATGGCCAAACGGTTGTATTTTTGTTTCATCAGACCAGAGGACATTTCTCCAAAAAGTACAATCTTTGTCTCCATGTGCAGTTGCAAACTGTTGTCTGGCTTTTTATGGTGGTTTTGGAGCAGTGGCTTCTTCCTTGCTGAGCGGCCTTTCAGGTTATGTCGATATAGGACTCGTTTTACTGTGGATATAGATACTTTTGTACCTGTTTCCTCCAGCATCTTCACAAGGTCCTTTGCTGTTGCTCTGGGATTGATTTGCACTTTTCTCACCAAAGTACGTTTATCTCTAGGAGACAGAACGTGTCTCCTTTTTTTTGAGGTCTTGGCTGATTTATTTAGATTTTCCCTTGATGTCAAGCAAAGAGGCACTGAGTTTGAAGGTAGGCGTTGAAATACATCCACAGGTACACCTCCTATTGACTCAAATGATGTCAATTAGCCCGACAATTTTCAGGAATTTTCCAAGCTGTTTAAAGGCACAGTCAACTTAGTGTATGTAAACTTCTGACCTACTGGAATTGTGATAGAGTGAAATAATCTGTCTTTAACAATTGTTGGGAAAATGACTTTTGTCATGCACAAAGTAGATGTCCTACCTGACTTGCCAAAACTATAGTTTGTTAACAATACATTTGTGGAGTGGTTGAAAGACAAGTTTTAATGACTCCAACCTAAGTGTATGTAAACTTCCGACTTCAACTGTAAGTGTAACTTTTGTATGACTGATGCCTTTAGTGAGAGGTATAAAGCTTTAATATTTAATAATTTCTGCCCTCCGAATTCATATTCGTTATTAAATAGGCCCTTTTAATTTAGTCTGGCTTGCCATTCTAAATAAAATTAAATATTTTTTGTTCAAATATTTTTTTTAAAGAAGGTCACTAGGTGTATGCAAAACCATAAGCAAATAGGTAAACTGATATGACTAAAGTTAATCAGCGTGAGTTTTCCACAAATAGACAGGTATTTTCCTTTCCATGGTAGCAAGATCTTATCTGTTTTTGCTAACTTTCTACAAAAATGTATTGGAGTGAGATCATTTCTTTCTTTCGGAATTTTCCTTATAAGGTAACCTCATCTTATTGATACACACATACATTGACGTAGGTGATCATACCACTAGGGAGTGATCACATGTATAAAATCATCTGCGCCCTTAGGTGGGGTGCAGAACTTTCTCTGAAACATACAGGCTGTGTTTCCATTGGCAACTTCTGTCTGCAATTACATGAATAAAGGTTTGATTGATTTACTTAAAGAAGATATTGTATGATTGCTGATTTCACCAATAAGACAATGATTGACAAGGAACAATACTTGATTGGGTATTTGTCACAGGCTACAAGTGAAGACAGACACATCAGGGATGCAACTGCGTGAGTCCTTATACAATTCCGAGGTGCATATTGAAGATATTGGAATAACTGTCCACGTTTACTTTTCGCCAGCCAACAAGATGAGGCGACCTAACGAACAGCAAAAGTACTAGCCTATGTCAATATACTATCCCCCATAGTACAACAGTTGAGCTATTCAATTCTGTTCTAGAAATAAATATTCCAAATAGGGATGCACGATATATCAGTGAACACATCGGAATTGGACGATATTAGCTAAAAATGCCAACATCGGTATCGGCCAAAGTCTAGTTTAACGCCCCGATGTGTAAAACCGATGTCAAAGCTGACGTGCATACCTATATAACGTAGGTACATGACGTAATGACGCCACGTAAAATTTTGCGCTCCTAAACTAGCCCACAATGTCTGCTGTGTGGATCGAGCAGTCAGCAAGTCGAGCAGTCATTTGAAAGAGTAACACATTTTCAGCGAGACATCTCAAAGGTGAAATCCATTAAAGCCAAGATAATGTAATTCATTGCCCTTGACAATCAACCGTTCTCTGTTGTGGGTGATGTTGGCTTTCGCCGACTGGTTGAGCACCGGTACACACTACCAAGTGCGCTATTTTTCAGATGTTGCCCTACTGGAGTTACACAGTAACATTAAAAAAAATATAAAACATATATTTCACCTTTATTTAACCAGTATTAGCTAGGTTGCCACTTGTTGTTCGCACATTGAAATTGAACTTCAGTTCATGAAAATAAATAGCTAGCCAGCTACTTAACCCTGTTGCCCAAAGCTAACGTTATAAGCAGCCAGCTAGCTACATCTGGTTCATGATGCTCGACCAGAAAGGGGTTATGTTTTGTGAAGCTAGCCACAAAAAGGATTAGGCACAATAGTGGAGTTTGCAGTCTGCCTTCAAAATAAAATTGTCATTGACATTGATGCAAATGAATTCAAATAGTAGAATTATGCCATACTTTTACTTTGAAGGCTAACCGCAAAGTCCACTATTGTGGCTAATCCATCATTAATCAAATAAGAACTGTCTTTATAAATTAGGGTTATTTTAGATGACACCTAGCTATATAGAAACAGGTTGTCGTTTTGCTATGTTTTTGGGGAAGAACATTGTTTGGATCCATGAGCTAGCTAGCTTTTTATTTATGGCCAGCACTGAAGGTGCACGAGACAACTTTACCAGCATCATAGCATATGTATCTATGAATCGTTGTGACATGAAATACGAGTGATAGTGTAATCAATGTGTAATAACTACGTAAAAAATTTATGAACCCGTTAAATTTTTATCTGACGTGCAATTATATTCAGGTCCTGATTGGTCAACAAGCTTATTTGACACGTTAAATTGTATATTTTTTGACACGCAAAGACCCAAATGGCGTTCCATTGAAATCCTGGTTGAGAATGAGACGACTGAGCAAATGAACAACGAAACAGCACAGCAAGTAAGTGAAGAAATAGGTTTCGATGATGTTTTACTGTTAATGGGGACATACGTAAATGCCAACAAAATTACTTTTTTGTGTGTGTAACCTTTTTAACTAGGCAAGTCAGTTAATAAGAACAAATTCTTATTTACAATGACGGCCTACCCCGGCCAAACCTGGACGACGCTGGGCCAATTGTGCGCCGCCCTATGAGACTCCCAATCACGGCCGGTTTCAGCCTGTTTTCGAACCAGGGACCGTAGTGATGCCTCTTGCACTGAGATACAGTGCCTTAGACCGCTGCGTCCATGTGTGTGTTTTAACTATTAAACTGTACTAGAATGCTTAAAAGGCCGCGAAGACTAAAAATATCTGTTTCCGTTTTTTTGGCAAGGAAAATATCGGTTATCGGTATCGGCCAAAAATGTCATGTAGGTGCATCACTAATTCCAAACATAGTCTGAGACAGGTGTGGGATATTTAATAGAACCACTAGCATCAAAACACCTGTTTTAAGCAATGAGCCTGATGCAACAGATCAGAACGTTGAGCTTCAAATGTTGATAAACTATTATGCTAATTTCTTCACATTATAAGCACAGCAGCAGTAGGCTATAACAGTGAATGTTCCATTAGCAGAAAAACACAATTTTCAACGGTGACCACGAATGTGATTATGAATGTCATGCCTTTTATTATAAAGGTGCATTTTTATGGTGAAAATTATCTTTCCCAAACATGATGTATGCCAGTTAGGCTCTACACTCCTTGTAAAGCAGATTAATGCGCTTCATTTTAAGAAGTTACTTGTTCACTTTAGTTGTGATACAAACCTTATTCAAACATATAGGCCTATGGGCTAGGCTACATGAGGTGTGGGACTATGATTTGAAAAAGTCACAAAAAAATGCCTGTGCTGTTTCTTGCCTTAAACTGGGCATCATATATCATTCACAAGTGATTGGTGACAATATTAGCCTATCAGACTATTCTTTATTTATTCTTCTCTTTACATATACTAGGTAAAAATATGTGACATTTGTTTTGATTAAGAATGGACCATTGTCATGCCAAAAAAAACAGGGCAGTGGAAGAAAATACATGTCGTCTATAAATAGTGAATGGAGGACGCATTTCCCTTGGTTAATTTTCATGCCAGCCAGGTAGGCTATACTTCTGTTGTAAAGAGAAGCAATGTGCTTAAGATTAGGGAAGTTGAGAAATAAATATAGTAGATCTAGCCTATAGAAAGCTGATGGGATCCTCTTTTTAGTAGAGGCCATCAAAACTCTTGTTTTCTCACTCAGTTGCATAGCCAATAGAATTGTTGTGCAACATGAGCTCATGGGCTCTTATGAAGTCTTTGATTAGATTTTCAAAGACATTTGCATTGATGTCAGAGGGATTAGAGGGACAATAGAGTGCTGAGTACCAGGCAGTTAGCAAGTTTGGTAGACTACTAACGACCATCAGCAGCATCAGAGCTTTGAGAAGCCTAATTGCCGTGACTAAATGGTCACGTGAAATTTGATTGCCGCCATAACTCGTGACTGCTGGTGTGGCGGTAATACGGTCTCCGTAACAGCCCCCTATCAAATCCAATTTTATTAGTCACAGTGAAATGCTTACTTAAGAGCCCCTAATCGACAGTGAAGTTTCAAAAAATACGGATAAGAATAAGAGATAAAAGTAACAAGTAATTAAAGAGGAGCAGTAAAAAATAACAATATATACAGGGGGGTGTCTGTACAGAGTCAATGTGCCGGGGCACCGGTTAGTTGAGGTAGTATGTACATGTAGGTAGAGTTAATTAAAGTGACTATGCATAGATGACAACAGAGAGTGGCAGTGGTGTGGGGGGCAATGTGAATAGTCTGGGTAGCCATTTGACTAGATGTTCAGGAGTCTTATGGCTTGGGGGTAGAAGCTGTTTAGAAGCCTCTTGTACATAGACTTGGCGCTCCGGTACCGCTTGCCGTGCGGTAGCAGAGAGAACAGTCTATGACTAGGGTGGCTAGAGTCTTTGACAATTTTCAGGGCCTTCCTCTGACACCGCCTGGTATAGAGGTCCTGGATGGCAGGAAGCTTGGCCCCAGTGATGTACTGGGTCGTTCGCACTACCCTCTGTAGTGCCTTGTGGTCGGAGGCCGAGCTGTTGCCATACCAGGCAGTGATGCAACCAGTCAGGATGCTCTCGATGGTGCAGCTGTCGAACCTTTTGAGGATCTGAGGACCCATGCAAAATCTTTTCAGTCTCCTGAGGGGGAATAGGCTTTGTCGTGCCTGCTTCATGACTAATGGTGTGCTTGGACCATGTTAGTTTGTTGGTGATGTGGACACCAAGGAACTTGAAGCTCTCAACCTGCTCCACTGCAGCCCTGTCGATGAGAATGGGGGCGTGCTCGGTCCTCAATCATCTCCTTTGTCTCGATCACGTTGAGGGAGTGTGTGTGTGTGGCCTGTAGCCGTGACCTGCTGTACTTTTCTGTCTGACCTTCGACCCAGTAAATATGTGTACCTCATTATGCAGCGTTCAGCTCTTAGATATACAGTGCCGTGAAAAAGTATTTGCCCGCTTCCTGATTTCTTATTTCTTTTCACATTTGTCTTAAATGTGTCAGATCATCAAACAAATTTTAATATTACACAGAGATAACCCAAGTAAACACACAATGCAGTTTTTAAGTGATCAATTGATTTATTAAGGGAAAAAAGCTATCCGAACCTTCATGGCCCTATGTGACGAAGTAATTGCCCCCCCCCCCCCCCCCCCCCCCCTTGTTAAATCATGAATTTACTGTGGTTAATCACATTTTTTGGAAAGCTGAGTTCAATTTCACGAGCCACACCCAGGCCTGATTACTGCCAGACCTGTTGAATCAAGAAATCACTTCAATAGAACCTGTCTGACAAAGTGAAGTTGGCCAAAAGATCTCAAAAAGCAAGATCTCATGCCACGATCCAAAGAACTTAAGGAACAGATGAGAAACAAACTAATTGACATCTATCAGTCTGGAAAGGGTTACAAAGCCATTTCTAAAGCTTTGGGACTCCAACGAACCACGGTGAGAGACATTATCCACAAATGGAGAAAATTTGGAACAGTGGTGAACCTTCCCAGGAGTGGCCGGCCTACCAAAATTACCCCAAGAGCGCAGCGACGACTCATCCAAGAGGTCACAAAAGAACCCACAACAACATCTAAAGAACTGCAGGCCTCACTTGCCTCAGTTAAGGTCAGTGTTCATGACTCAACCATAAGTAAGAGACTGGGCAAAAATGGCATCCATGGCTGAGTTCCAAGGCGAAAACCACCGCTGAACAAAAAGAACATAAAGGCTCGTCTCACTTTTGGCAAAAAACATCTTGATGATCCCCAAGACTTTTGGGAAAATATTCTGTGGACTGACGAGACAAAAGTAGAACTTTTTGGAAGGTGTGCGTCCCGTTACATCTGGCGTAAAAGTAACATAGCATTTCAGAAAAAGAACATCATACCAACAGTCCAATATGGTGGTGGTATTGTGATGGTCTGGGGCTGCTTCAGGACCTGGACGACTTGCTGTGATTGATGGAACCATGAATTCTGCTCTCTACCAAAAACTCCTGAAGGAGAATGTCCAGCCATCTGTTCATGACCTCAAGCTGAAGCACACTTGGGTTCTGCAGCAGGACAACAATCCAAAACACGTCAGCAAGTCCACCTCTGAATGGCTTTAAAAAAAAAAGGAAATGAAGATTTTGGAGTGGCCTAGTTAAAGTCCGGACTTGAATCCGATTGAGATGCTGTGGCGTGACCTTAAAAAGGCGGTTCATGCTCGAAAACCCTCCAATGTGGCTGAATTATAACAATTTTGCAAAGAAGAGTGGGCCAAAATTCCTCCACAGCGATGTGAAAGACTCCTTGCCAGTTATCACAGGCGCTTGATTGCAGTTGTTGCTGCTGAGGGTGGCACAACCAGTTATTAGGGTTAGGGGGCAATTACTTTTTCACATAGGGCCATGAAGGTTCAAATAGCTTTTTTCCCTTAATAAATAAAATCATCACTTAAACCAAGTAAACACAAAATGCAGTTATCTTTGTGTAATATTTACATTGGTTTGATCTGAAACATTTAAGTGTGACAAATGTGCAAAAAAATAAGAAATCAGGAAGGAGGCAAATGCTTTTTCACTGTACTGTAGTTCTATGTCAACCACAGCGAAACCAATGGCCATTTTGTTAGAAATCAGATTGGCTCGTTTGCTTTAAAGGAAAGATTCACCCATTTTGAAATGCCCCCCGGAATTGATAGAAAACCTCTGATTCACAAAAACGGCATATCATTCATGTTTTCACGTCTATCTGAGCCATAGCTGTTATAGCTGACAGAAATAGCTAAAGCTGACAGAAATACAGCCGCTATGATGAGCTTTGCATTACGCATCGCTCAGAGATGCACAAAAACCAAAATAACATTCAAAATGGGGGAGTTTTTCCTTTATAACATCAAAGCAGTGCCGTAAGTAGACTTGATTGAAAACCATGACCACATATGGCCTTTGTACTGCAGAAAACACCTTAAAATAACCTTATAATAACCTAGACAAGACCTGTCAATTCCCATGATTCAGAAAAGAGTGCCTGTGACCTTTGGTTTATAAAGACTCCTTCACACCTGTTTCTCCCCCCTCTCCCTCTCTCTCTTCCCCTCCTTTGCTATCACCTCTTCACCTTTCAGCTGTGACGTGAGGATTCTGAATCACTCCAGCCTTTTCTCCCTCTCCATCTACTCCCTCTCCTCTCGCTCTTCTATCTCGCTGCCTCGTTACCCAATCACTTAGCTGGAGTGGGCCGCCTTCACTCCCTCAAGTGCTTAAATGGCCTATCGACAGCCATTTTCCCCGAACCCCTGCTTTGATCTGCGCCGGTGGCGTCGTGACAACAACCCCAACGCAACCCCATTAGGCCTGGAACACACTCACTCTCTCCTGAAAGCTGCCGGGAGGTTTATAGATCCTGGACGTTACGTCCTGTCTAAGCTGCAGGGAGGTTTATAGATCCTGGACGTTACGTCCTGTCTAAGCTGCAGGGAGGTTTATAGATCCTGGACGTTACGTCCTGTCTAAGCTGCAGAGAGGTTTATAGATCCTGGACGTTACGTCCTGTCTAAGCTGCAGGGAGGTTTATAGATCCTGGACGTTACGTCCTGTCTAAGCTGCAGAGAGGTTTATAGATCCTGGATGTTACGTCCTGTCTAAGCTGCAGGGAGGTTTATATATCCTGGACGTTACATCCTGTCTAAGCTGCAGGGAGGTTTATAGATCCTGGACGTTACATCCTGTCTAAGCTGCAGGGAGGTTTATAGATCCTGGACGATACGTCCTGTCTAAGCTGCAGGGAGGTTTATAGATCCTGGACGTTACATCCTGTCTAAGCTGCAGGGAGGTTTATAGATCCTGGACGTTACGTCCTGTCTAAGCTGCAGGGAGGTTTATAGATCCTGGACGTTACGTCCTGTCTAAGCTGCAGGGAGGTTTATAGATCCTGGATGTTACGCCCTGTCTAAGCTGCGGGGAGGTTTATAGTTCCTGGATGTTACGTCCTGTCTAAGCTGCAGGGAGGTTTATAGATCCTGGATGTTACATCCTGTCTAAGTTGCTGGGAGGTTTATAGATCCTGGACGATACATCCTAGGAGCAGGAGCAGCAGTGGAAGCCCCTCTATACCAGCTGGCTGTGGGGTAGGAGCAGCAGTGGAAGCCCCTCTATACCAGCTGGCTGTGGGGTAGGAGCAGCAGTGGAAGCCTCTCTATACCAGCTGGCTGTGGGGTAGGAGCAGCAGTGGAAGCCCCTCTATACTAGCTGGCTGTGGGGTAGGAGCAGCAGTGGAAGCCCCTCTATACCAGCTGGCTGTGGGGTAGGAGCAGCAGTGGAAGCCCCTCTATACTAGCTGGCTGTGGGGTAGGAGCAGCAGTGGAAGCCTCTCTATACCAGCTGGCTGTGGGGTAGGAGCAGCAGTGGAAGCTCCTCTATACCAGCTGGCTGTGGGGTAGGAGCAGCAGTGGAAGCCCCTCTCTATACCAGCTGGCTGTGGGGTAGGAGCAGCAGTGGAAGCCCTTCTCTATACTAGCTGGCTGTGGGGTAGGAGCAGCAGTGGAAGCTCCTCTATACCAGCTGGCTGTGGGGTAGGAGCAGCAGTGGAAGCCCTTCTATACCAGCTGGCTGTGGGGTAGGAGCAGCAGTGGAAGCCCCTCTATACCAGCTGGCTGTGGGGTAGGAGCAGCAGTGGAAGCCTCTCTATACCAGCTGGCTGTGGGGTAGGAGCAGCAGTGGAAGCCCCTCTCTATACCGGCTGGCTGTGGGGTAGGAGCAGCAGTGGAAGCCCCTCTATACCAGCTGGCTGTGGGGTAGGAGCAGCAGTGGAAGCCCCTTTATACCGGTTGGCTGTGGGCTAGGAGCAGCAGTGGAAGCCTCTCTATACCGGCTGGCTGTGGGGTAGGAGCAGCAATGGAAGCCCCTCTATACCAGCTGGCTGTGGGGTAGGAGCAGCAGTGGAAGCTCCTCTATACCGGTTGGCTGTGGGGTAGGAGCAGCAGTGGAAGCCCCTCTATACCAGCTGGCTGTGGGGTAGGAGCAGCAGTGGAAGCTCCTCTATACCGGCTGGCTGTGGGGTAGGAGCAGCATCCTGTCCTCAGGGAAATCAGGAGCTGTTAAAGAGGAGTTTAAATGAATCCGTTTGACCGCCTCCCTCTACACCTCTACTATATTCATGATTCCAATAACTAACAGGGAAGTGCTGTGGAGAAAACAGCAGTCAGTCATCTCTCTGTTTGTGTCCCAAATAGCACCCTATTTCCTATGTAGTACCCTATTTCCTATGTAGTACCCTATTTCCTATGTAGCACCCTATTTCCTATGTAGTACCCTATTTCCTATGTAGTACCCTATTTCCTATGTAGTACCCTATTTCCTATGTAGTACCCTATTCCCTTTGTAGTACCCTATTTCCTATGTAGTACCCTATTCCCTATGTAGTCCTATAGGGCTCTGGTCAAAAGTAATGCAATACACAGTGGATTCTGAAAGTGTTCAGATCCATTGACTTTAAAAAAATAAATAAATTACGTTACAGCCTTATTCTAAAATTGATTAAATTACACCCCTTTACTCAGTACTTTGTTGAAGAACCTTTGGCAGTGATTACAGCCTTTGTCTTGGGGTATGACGCTACAAGCTTGGCACATCTGTATTTGGGATTTTTCTCATATTATTCTCTGCAGATCCTCTCAAACTCTGTCAGGTTGGACGGGGAGCGTTGCTGCACAGCTTTTTTCAGGTCTCTCCAAAGATGTTTGATCAGATTCAAGTCTGGGCTCTGGCTGGGCCACTCAAGGACATTCAGAGACTTGTCCCGAAGCCACTCCTGCGTTGTATTGGCTGAGTGCTTAGGGTCGTTGTCCTGTTGGAAGGTGAACCTTCACCTCAGTCTGAGGTCCTGAGCACTCTGGAGCAGGTTTTCATCAAGGATCTCTCTGTACTTTTTTATTAATAAGGCACTTTGCTCCGTTCATCTTTCTCTCGATCCTGACTAGTCTCCCAGTCCCTGCTGCTGAATAACATCCCCACAGCATGATGCTGCCACCACCCGTCACCGTAGGAATGCTATTGGCCAGGTGATGAGCGGTGCCTGGTTTCCTCCGGGTGACTCTCTCTGAATGCCAACTCTTTGGCATTCAGGCCAAAGAGTTCAATCTTGGTTTCATCAGACCAGAGAATCTTGTTTCTCATGGTCTGAGAGTCCTTTAGGTACCTTTTGGCAAACTCTAAGCGGGCTGTCATGTGCCTTTTACTGAGGAGTGGCTTCTGTCTGGCCAGTCTACCATAAAGGCCTGATTGGTAGAGTGCTGCAGAGATGGTTGTCCATCTGGAAGGTTCTTCCATCTCCACAGAGGAACTCTGCAGCTCTGTCAGAGTGACCATCGGGTTCTCCGTCACCTCCCTGACCAAGGCCCTTCTCCCCCAATTGCTCAGTTTGGCCGGGCGGCCAGCTCTAGGAAGAGTCTTGGTGGTTCCAAACTTCTTCCATTTAAGAATGATGGAGGCCACTGTGTTCTTGGGGACCTTCAATGCTGCAGAAATGTTTTGGTACCCTTCCCCAGATCTGTGCATCGACACAATCCTGTCTCGGAGCTCTACGGTTAATTTCTTCGACCTCATGGCTTGGTTTTTGCTCTGAAATGCACTGTCAACTGTGGGACCTTATATAGACATGTGTGTGCCTTTCCAAATCATGTCCAATCAATTGAATTTACTACAGGTGGACTCCAATCAAGTTGTAGAAACATCTCGAGGATGATCAGTGGAAACAGGATGCACCTGAGCTCAATTCATACCCGTAAAGGGTCTGAATACTTATGTAAATGTAATATTTCAGTTTTAGATTTTTAATACATTTTATAAACATTTATAAAAAACAGTTTTTGCGTTGTCATTATGGGGTATTGTGTGTAGATTTGATGAGGGGAGAAAAACAGTTTATTCCGTTTTAGAATAAGACTGTAATGTGGGAAAAAGTCAAGGGGTTTGAATTCTTTTCGAATACACTGTATATGAACACACACACACACACACAAACACACACACACAGCCCTGTAGATCGAGACTAGTTATATAAACACACACACACACACAGCCCTGTAGATCGGGACTAGTTATATAAACACACACACACACACAGCCCTGTAGATCGGGACTAGTTATATAAACACACACACACACACACACACAGCCCTGTAGATCGGGACTAGTTATATAAACACACACACAGCCCTGTAGATCGGGACTAGTTATATAAACACACACACAGCCCTGTAGATCGGGACTAGTTATATAAACACACACACACACACACAGCCCTGTAGATCAGGACTAGTTATATAAACACACACACACACACACAGCCCTGTAGATCAGGACTAGTTATATAAACACACACACACACACACAGCCCTGTAGATCAGGACTAGTTATAAACACACACACACACACACACAGCCCTGTAGATCGGGACTAGTTATATAAACACACACACACACACACACACACACACACACACACACACACACACACACACACACACAGCCCTGTAGATCGGGACTAGTTATATAAACACACACACACACACACACACACAGCCCTGTAGATCGGGACTAGTTATATAAACACACACACACACACACACACACACACACACACACACACACACACAGCCCTGTATATCGGGACTAGTTATATAAACACACACACACACACACACACACACACACAGCCCTGTAGATCGGGACTAGTTATATAAACACACACACACACACAGCCCTGTAGATCGGGACTAGTTATATAAACACACACACACACACACACACACACACAGCCCTGTAGATCGGGACTAGTTATATAAACACACACACACACACACACAGCCCTGTAGATCGGGACTAGTTATATAAACACACACACACACACACACACACACACACACACACACACACACACACACACACACACACACAGCCCTGTAGATCGGGACTAGTTATATAAACACACACACACACACACACACACAGCCCTGTAGATCGGGACTAGTTATATAAACACACACACACACACACACACACACACACACACACACACACACACACACACACACACAGCCCTGTATATCGGGACTAGTTATATAAACACACACACACACACACACACACACACACAGCCCTGTAGATCGGGACTAGTTATATAAACACACACACACACACAGCCCTGTAGATCGGGACTAGTTATATAAACACACACACACACACACACACACACACACACACACACACACACACAGCCCTGTAGATCGAGACTAGTTATATAAACACACACACAGCCCTGTAGATCGGGACTAGTTATATAAACACACACACACACACACACACAGCCCTGTAGATCGGGACTAGTTATATAAACACACACACACACACACACACACACACACACACACACACACACACACACACACACACACACACAGCCCTGTAGATCAGGACTAGTTATATAAACACACACACACACACACACACACACAGCCCTGTAGATCGGGACTAGTTATATAAACACACACACACACACACAGCCCTGTAGATCAGGACTAGTTATATAAACACACACACACACACACACACACACACACACACACACACACACACACACACACACACACACACACACAGCCCTGTAGATCGGGACTAGTTATATAAACACACACACACACACACACACACAGCCCTGTAGATCGGGACTAGTTATATAAACACACACACACACACACACACACACACAGCCCTGTAGATCGGGACTAGTTATATAAACACACACACACACACACAGCCCTGTAGATCGGGACTAGTTATATAAACACACACACACACACACACACACACAGCCCTGTAGATCGGGACTAGTTATATAAACACACACACACACACACACACACACAGCCCTGTAGATCGGGACTAGTTATATAAACACACACACACACACACACAGCCCTGTAGATCGGGACTAGTTATATACACACACACACACACACACACACAGCCCTGTATATCGGGACTAGTTATATAAACACACACACACACACACACACACACACACAGCCCTGTAGATCGGGACTAGTTATATAAACACACACACACATACACACACACACACACACACACACACACAGCCCTGTATATCGGGACTAGTTATATACACACACACACACACACAGCCCTGTATATCGGGACTAGTTATATAAACACACACACACACACACACACACACACACACAGCCCTGTAGATCGGGACTAGTTATATAAACACACACACACACACACACAGCCCTGTAGATCGGGACTAGTTATATACACACACACACACACACACACACACACACACACACACACACACACACACACACACACACATAGCCCTGTAGATCGGGACTAGTTATATACACACACACACACACACACACAGCCCTGTAGATCGGGACTAGTTATATAAACACACACACAGCCCTGTAGATCGGGACTAGTTATATAAACACACACACACACACACAGCCCTGTAGATCGGGACTAGTTATATAAACACACACACACACACACACACACACACACACACACACAGCCCTGTAGATCGGGACTAGTTATATAAACACACACACACTCCAGACTACGACATTGCTCGTCCTAATATTTAAAAAAATTAAATAAAATTTTCTTAATTCCACAAACCAACAGCCTGATCAACTCTATATGAAGGAGCTGCATGAGGTCAAGTGGTGGGTCACACCAGATACTGACTGGTTTTCTGATCCACGCCCCTACTCGTTTAAGTTATCTGTGACCAACAAATGCATATCTGTTTTCCCAGTCATGTGAAATCCAAACGTTATAGCCTCATTTATTTATTTAAATTGACTTACATGAACTGCAACTCAGTAAAATGTTGCGTGATGCTTTTTATATTGTTGTTCAATGTGTGTATAGGGAGTAGAAGGCCGTTTGGAACACGTTGTTAGTTTCCTCTTGTGTGAGGTGTTCCCATCTCCTTGCTACCACACTGCCGTTTATCTGAACACCTCTGTCTGCGATTAGCTAACAGAGTGATGGGGGATGGAGAGGGAGAGGGAGGCGGTGTGTGTGTTTGAGAGCGAGAGGAGGGCTTAGCGGGGGTGGTACGTTGCGTAACAGTAGATATCAGTCCAGCTGTGTTTGGTATACATGTGCAACGCTCCCGCGGCTCTTTACATATGTACCATCTATTCTCGTCCCTATCTGACTCTGTACTTCCTGTATAGAGTCTCGCTGTTGTTATTTTACTGCTATTCTTTAACTACTTGTTGCTTTAATTTCTTATTCGTATTTTTTTAACTTCATTGTTGGTTAGGGGCTTGTAAGTAAGCTGTTGTATTTGGCGCATGTGACATAATATTTGATTTGTCTGTGTGTTGGGGAAGCTATATACCGGTGGTCATAGGGGGCTGCCTGAGGGGAAGCTATATACCGGTGGTCATAGGGGGCTGCCTGAGGGGAAGCTATATACCGGTGGTCATAGGGGGCTGCCTGAGGGGAAGCTATATACCGGTGGTCATAGGGGGCTGCCTGAGGGGAAGCTATATACCGGTGGTCATAGGGGGCTGCCTGAGGGGAAGCTATATACCGGTGGTCATAGGGGGCTGCCTGAGGGGAAGCTATATACCGGTGGTCATAGGGGGCTGCCTGAGGGGAAGCTATATACCGGTGGTCATAGGGGGCTGCCTGAGGGGAAGCTATATACCGGTGGTCATAGGGGGCTGCCTGAGGGGAAGCTATATACCGGTGGTCATGGAGCGCTGCCTGAGGGGAAGCTATATACCGGTGGTCATGGAGCGCTGCCTGAGGGGCAGCTATATACCAGTGGTCATGGGGGGCTGCCTGAGGGGAAGCTATATACCAGTGGTCATGGAGCGCTGCCTGAGGGGCAGCTATATACCAGTGGTCATGGAGCGCTGCCTGAGGGGCAGCTATATACCAGTGGTCATGGGGGGCTGCCTGAGGGGCAGCTATATACCAGTGGTCATGGAGCGCTGCCTGAGGGGCAGCTATATACCAGTGGTCATGGAGGGCTGCCTGAGGGGAAGCTATATACCAGTGGTCATGGAGGGCTGCCTGAGGGGAAGCTATATACCAGTGGTCATGGAGCGCTGCCTGAGGGGCAGCTATATACCAGTGGTCATGGGGGGCTGCCTGAGGGGCAGCTATATACCAGTGGTCATGGGGGGCTGCCTGAGGGGCAGCTATATACCAGTGGTCATGGAGCGCTGCCTGAGGGGCAGCTATATACCAGTGGTCATGGAGCGCTGCCTGAGGGGCAGCTATATACCAGTGGTCATGGAGCGCTGCCTGAGGGGCAGCTATATACCAGTGGTCATAGGGGGCTGCCTGAGGGGCAGCTATATACCAGTGGTCATGGGGGGCTGCCTGAGGGGCAGCTATATACCAGTGGTCATGGAGCGCTGCCTGAGGGGCAGCTATATACCAGTGGTCATGGGGGGCTGCCTGAGGGGCAGCTATATACCAGTGGTCATGGGGGGCTGCCTGAGGGGAAGCTATATACCAGTGGTCATGGAGCTCTGCCTGAGGGGCAGCTATATACCAGTGGTCATGGGGGGCTGCCTGAGGGGCAGCTATATACCAGTGGTCATGGGGGGCTGCCTGAGGGGCAGCTATATACCAGTGGTCATGGGGGGCTACCTGAGGGGCAGCTATATACCAGTGGTCATGGAGCGCTGCCTGAGGGGCAGCTATATACCAGTGGTCATGGAGGGCTGCCTGAGGGGCAGCTATATACCAGTGGTCATGGAGGGCTGCCTGAGGGGCAGCTATATACCAGTGGTCATGGAGGGCTGCCTGAGGGGCAGCTATATACCAGTGGTCATGGAGCGCTGCCTGAGGGGCAGCTATATACCAGTGGTCATGGGGGGCTGCCTGAGGGGCAGCTATATACCAGTGGTCATGGGGGGCTGCCTGAGGGGCAGCTATATACCAGTGGTCATGGAGCGCTGCCTGAGGGGAAGCTATATACCAGTGGTCATGGAGCGCTGCCTGAGGGGAAGCTATATACCAGTGTTCATGGAGCGCTGCCTGAGGGGAAGCTATATACCAGTGGTCATGGAGCGCTGCCTGAGGGGAAGCTATATACCGGTGGGCATAGGGGTCTGCCTGAGGGGAAGCTATATACCGGTGGTCATGGAACGCTGCCTGAGGGGCAGCTATATACCGGTGGTCATGGAGCGCTGCCTGAGGGGAAGCTATATACCGGTGGGCATAGGGGTCTGCCTGAGGGGCAGCTATATACCGGTGGTCATGGAGCGCTGCCTGAGGGGAAGCTATATACCGGTGGTCATGGAGCGCTGCCTGAGGGGCAGCTATATACCAGTGGTCATGGAGGGCTGCCTGAGGGGCAGCTATATACCAGTGGTCATGGGGGGCTGCCTGAGGGGCAGCTATATACCAGTGGTCATGGGGGGCTGCCTGAGGGGCAGCTATATACCAGTGGTCATGGGGGGCTGCCTGAGGGGCAGCTATATACCTGTGGTCATGGAGGGCTGCCTGAGGGGCAGCTATATACCTGTGGTCATGGAGGGCTGCCTGAGGGGCAGCTATATACCAGTGGTCATGGGGGGCTGCCTGAGGGGCAGCTATATACCAGTGGTCATGGGGGGCTGCCTGAGGGGCAGCTATATACCAGTGGTCATGGAGCGCTGCCTGAGGGGCAGCTATATACCAGTGGTCATGGAGCGCTGCCTGAGGGGAAGCTATATACCAGTGGTCATGGAGCGCTGCCTGAGGGGAAGCTATATACCAGTGGTCATGGAGGGCTGCCTGAGGGGCAGCTATATACCAGTGGTCATGGAGGGCTGCCTGAGGGGCAGCTATATACCAGTGGTCATGGGGGGCTGCCTGAGGGGCAGCTATATACCAGTGGTCATGGAGCGCTGCCTGAGGGGCAGCTATATACCAGTGGTCATGGGGGGCTGCCTGAGGGGCAGCTATATACCAGTGGTCATGGGGGGCTGCCTGAGGGGCAGCTATATACCAGTGGTCATGGGGGGCTGCCTGAGGGGCAGCTATATACCAGTGGTCATGGAGGGCTGCCTGATGGGCAGCTATATACCAGTGGTCATGGAGCGCTGCCTGAGGGGCAGCTATATACTAGTGGTCATGGAGGGCTGCCTGAGGGGCAGCTATATACCAGTGGTCATGGAGGGCTGCCTGAGGGGCAGCTATATACCGGTGGTCATGGAGGGCTGCCTGAGGGGCAGCTATATACCAGTGGTCATGGAGGGCTGCCTGAGGGGCAGCTATATACCAGTGGTCATGGAGCGCTGCCTGAGGGGAAGCTATATACCAGTGGTCATGGGGGGCTGCCTGAGGGGCAGCTATATACCGGTGGTCATGGAGCGCTGCCTGAGGGGCAGCTATATACCTGTGGTCATGGAGGGCTGCCTGAGGGGCAGCTATATACCGGTGGTCATGGAGGGCTGCCTGAGGGGCAGCTATATACCGGTGGTCATGGGGGGCTGCCTGAGGGGCAGCTATATACCGGTGGTCATGGAGCGCTGCCTGAGGGGCAGCTATATACCAGTGGTCATGGAGCGCTGCCTGAGGGGCAGCTATATACCTGTGGTCATGGAGGGCTGCCTGATGGGCAGCTATATACCAGTGGTCATGGAGCGCTGCCTGAGGGGCAGCTATATACCGGTTGTCATGGAGCGCTGCCTGAGGGGCAGCTATATACCAGTGGTCATGGAGCGCTGCCTGAGGGGCAGCTATATACCAGTGGTCATGGAGCGCTGCCTGAGGGGCAGCTATATACCAGTGGTCATGGAGCGCTGCCTGAGGGGCAGCTATATACCAGTGGTCATGGGGGGCTGCCTGAGGGGCAGCTATATACCAGTGGTCATGGAGGGCTGCCTGAGGGGCAGCTATATACCAGTGGTCATGGGGGGCTGCCTGAGGGGCAGCTATATACCAGTGGTCATGGAGGGCTGCCTGAGGGGCAGAAAGGTCAAGCAAGGTAAAGAGCAGGGTTATAAAACCAACATGAATTCTACATAATGTTTACTTGCTGGCTTCGTGTCAACTAGTGAAGATGTTTCTGCTTAGTCCTTGTTGGCTCAGAGGTAACCTAATACATAAGAACTTTTCAGTTGAGAGATTATTTCTATAACTTCAGTTTGACCTCTGGTCTTCCTAGACCTCTGATTGGTTAACTCTCTTTAACTTCTTATGGCTGAAGGGGCAGTATTGAGTAGCTTGGATGAAAGGTGCCCATATCAAACGGCCTGCTCCTCAGTCATAGTTCCTAATATTTGCATATTATTATTAGTATTGGATAGAAAACACTCCAAAGTTTCTAAAACTGTTTGAATTATGTCTGTGAGATTAACAGAACTCATATTGGCAGGCAAAATCCTGAGTTGAAATCAAAACAGGAAGTCAGAAATCTGAGCCTGTGTGTATTCACCAGAGTCCCTAAAGAAATCCACTTGAGCTATTAATGATGTTGCACTGCCTAGGGGTTCCACTAGATGTCAACCATCAATAGAAATTTTAATGAGACTTCTATGATGTTGTGGGAGAGAATGAGAGCAGAATCAGTCAGGTGTCCATCAAACAGCCATTTCCTGATCATGCTTTTTCTTCATGCAATCCACTGACGTTCCATTGCTCACGAAGAGAACAAAGAATACTCCGGTTGGAACTTTATTGAAGCTATATGTTAAAAACATCCTAATGATTGATTCAGTACTTAGTTTGAAATGTTTCTTCGACCGGTAATATCACATTTTGAAGTTTTTGTCCGATATAAAGCTGACCAGAATTAGCGTTTGGACATGTTTACCAAACGCGCTAACAATTGGACATAAATAACGGATTTTTTCAAACAAAACAAACATTTATTGTGGACCTGGGATTCCTGGTGTGCTTTCTGATCTAGATCATCAAAGGTAATGGAATATTTATCATGTATTTTATTGTTTATAGTGACGCCATCTTTGCAGCTGTGGTATGCTATTTTTGAGCGCAGTCTCAGATTATAGCGTGCATTTCTTTTTCCGTAAAGTTAAAAAAAAATCTGACATAGCGGTTGCATTAAGGAGAGGTATATCTATAATTCAATGTGTATAACTTGTATTATCATCTATATTTATGATGAGTATTTATGTTGAAACGATGGGCTATGTAAAGTCACTTGAGGTTTTTGCATTTAGTGAATCTAGTCGCCTCAATGTAAACTCAGATTTTTTGATATAAATATGAATTTAATCAAACAAAACATGCATGTATTGTGTAACATGAAGTCCTATGAGTGTCATCTGATGAAAATAATCGAAGGTTAGTGATTAATTTTATCTCTATTCTGGTTTTTGTGAAGCTATCTATAGCTGGAAAAAATGGCTATGCTTATTGTGGTTTTGTGGTGACCTAACATAATCGTTTGTAGTGCTTTCGCTGAAAAGCCTATTTGAAATCGGACACTTTGGTGGGATTAACAACAAGATTACCTTTGAAATGATATAAGACACATGAATGTCTGAGGAATTTTAATTATGAGATTTCTGTTGTTTTGAATTTGGCGCCCTGCACTTGGACTGGCTGTTGTCATATCGGTCCCGTTACCGGGACTGCAGCCATAATTAAGGAGTTTTGCCAACACTCTGTAGCAGGTGAAATAAGAACGTTGGCTGTTCTATCTGGCTGTCATCAACTACCGACGGCGTTGCCATGGCAGCGTGGTTGTTGTGGTGCTTAGTTCTATAGCTAGAAGACTCATAGACTCATAAGTAGAATATTTTAGTATTTTTCTGTTGTGGTCTAGTACTATCTTTTTGCTAGCTAGGACCGTCTACTTTAAGTGCTGCCTGTCTTCCCAGGCAATTTAACAATTAGTGTTAGTTCCTCAGTCTCCCCTGGTTTCTCAGCAGCAGTTGTAAGCGGCGATTGTGTCGCCGAAACCAAGACGGTTCTGCCGAGTTGTTCGAGGAAGGCGCCACAGCACTCTCTCGCTTGGAAGACTCCTGATATCTCCAGTAATAAGTCTAATTTTAGTCTTTATCTGTTGTGGTCTAGTACTGTCTTTTTGCTAGCTAGGACCATCTACTTTAAGTGCTGCCTGTCTTCCCAGTATCCAACATGGTGTGTGAACAGCTGCTCATAACTTGCAGATACAGTGGCTTGTGAAAGTATTCACCTCCCTTGGCATTTTTCCTATTTTGTTGCCTTACACCCTGGAATTAAAATAGATTTTTGGGGGGGGTTGTATCATTTGATTTACACAACATGCCTAACATTTGAAGATGCAAAATATTTTTTTGTGTGAAACAAACAAGAAATAAGACAAAAAAAACTGAACTTTAGTGTGCATAACTATTCAGTCAATACTTTGTAGAGCCACCTTTTGCAGCAATTACAGCTGCAAGTCTCTTGGGGTATGTCTCTATCAGCTTGGCATATCTAGCCACTGGGATGTTTGCCCATTCTTCAAGGCAAAACTGCTCCAGCTCCTTCAAGTTGGATGGGTTCCACTGTTTTACAGCAATCTTTTAGTCATACCACAGATTATCAATTTAAATGTTTCCCCATGAACCACTCAAGTGTTACTTTAGCAGTGTGCTTAGGGTCATTGTCCTGCTGGAAGGTGAACCTCCATCCCACTCTCAAATCTGCAGGTTTCCCTCAAGAATTTCCCTGTATTTAGCGCCATCCATCATGCCTTCCGTTCTGACCAGTTTCCCATACCCTGCCGATGGAAAACATGTTGTTCTCGGGGTGATGAGAGATGTTGGGTTTGCACCAGACATAGCGTTTTCCTTGATGGCCAAAATGTTACATTTTAGTCTCATCTGAGTACATTCTTCTATATGTTTGGGCAGTCCCCCACATGCCTTTCTGCCAACACCAAATGTGTTTGCTTATTTTTTTCTTTAAGCAATGGCTTTTTATCTGGACACTCTTCTGTAAAGCCCAGCTCTGTGGAGTGTACGGCTTAAAGTGGTCCTATGGACAGATACTGCTGTAGAGCTTTGCAGCTCCTTCAGGGTTATCTTTGGTCTCTTTGTTGCCTCTCTGATTAATGCCCTCCTTGCCTGGTCCGTGAGTTTTGGTGGGCGGCCCTCTCTTGGCAGGTTTGTTGGGGTGCCATATTCTTTCCATTTTTTAAATAATGGATTTAATGGTGCTCCGTGGGATGTTCAAAGTTTCTGATATTTTTTATAACCCAACCCTGATCTGTATGTACTTCTCCACAACTTTGTCCCTGACCTGTTTGGAGAGCTCCTTGGTCTTCATGGTGCCGCTTGCTTGGTGGTGCCCCTTGCTTAGTGGTGTAGCAGACTCTTGGGCCTTTCAGAACAGGTGTATATATATATATATATACTGAGATCATGTGACACTTAGATTGCACACAGGTGGACTTTATTTAACCAATTATGTGACTTCTGAAGGTAGTTGGTTACACCAGATCTTATTTAGGGGCTTCATAGCAAAGGGGGTGAATACATATGCACACACCACTTTTCCGCTTTGAGTTTTTATAATTGTTTGAAACAAGTCATTTTTCATTTCACTACACCAATTTGGACTATTTTGTGTATGTCCATTACATGAAATCCAAATAAAAATCTATTTAAATTACAGGCTACAAAATAGGAAAAACGCAAAGGGGATGAATACTTTTGCAAGGCACTGTGACTTGTTTTGGTGATCGGTGGCTGTATTGGAGGGAAGTGACTTGTTTTGGTAATCGGTGGCTGTATTGGAGGGAAGTGACTTGTTTTGGTAATCGGTGGCTGTATTGGAGGGAAGTGACTTGTTTTGGTAATCGGTGGCTGTATTGGAGGGAAGTGACTTGTTTTGGTAATCGGTGGCTGTATTGGAGGGAAGTGACTTGTTTTGGTAATCGGTGGCTGTATTGGAGGGAAGTGACTTGTTTTGGTGATCGGTGGCTGTATTGGAGGGAAGTGACTTGTTTTGGTAATCGGTGGCTGTATTGAAGGGAAGTGACTTGTTTTGGTGATCGGTGGCTGTATTGGAGGGAAGTGACTTGTTTTGGTGATCGGTGGCTGTATTGGAGGGAAGTGACTTGTTTTGGTAATCGGTGGCTGTATTGGAGGGAAGTGACTTGTTTTGGTAATCGGTGGCTGTATTGGAGGGAAGTGACTTGTTTTGGTAATCGGTGGCTATATTGAAGGGAAGTGACTTGTTTTGGTGATCGGTGGCTGTATTGGAGGGAAGTGACTTGTTTTGGTGATCGGTGGCTGTATTTGAGGGAAGTGACTTGTTTTGGTGATCGGTGGCTGTATTGAAGGGAAGTGACTTGTTTTGGTGATCGGTGGCTGTATTGGAGGGAAGTGACTTGTTTTGGTGATCGGTGGCTGTATTGGAGGGAAGTGACTTGTTTTGGTAATCGGTGGCTGTATTGGAGGGAAGTGACTTGTTTTGGTGATCGGTGGCTGTATTGGAGGGAAGTGACTTGTTTTGGTGATCGGTGGCTGTATTGGAGGGAAGTGACTTGTTTTGGTAATCGGTGGCTGTATTGGAGGGAAGTGACTTGTTTTGGTAATCGGTGGCTGTATTGAAGGGAAGTGACTTGTTTTGGTGATCGGTGGCTGTATTGGAGGGAAGTGACTTGTTTTGGTAATCGGTGGCTGTATTGGAGGGAAGTGACTTGTTTTGGTAATCGGTGGCTGTATTGGAGGGAAGTGACTTGTTTTGGTAATCGGTGGCTGTATTGGAGGGAAGTGACTTGTTTTGGTGATCGGTGGCTGTATTGGAGGGAAGTGACTTGTTTTGGTAATCGGTGGCTGTATTGGAGGGAAGTGACTTGTTTTGGTGATCGGTGGCTGTATTGGAGGGAAGTGACTTGTTTTGGTAATCGGTGGCTGTATTGGAGGGAAGTGACTTGTTTTGGTGATCGGTGGCTGTATTGGAGGGAAGTGACTTGTTTTGGTGATCGGTGGCTGTATTGGAGGGAAGTGACTTGTTTTGGTGATCGGTGGCTGTATTGGAGGGAAGTGACTTGTTTTGGTGATCGGTGGCTGTATTGCAGGTTTCACCTCTCCTAGGCAATTAGCAATTAGTGTTAGTTCTTCGGTCTCCCTTGGTTTCTCAGCTGTAAGCGTCTCTGAAACAAAGACGGTTCTGCCGAGATGTTCTGCAGAGTTGTTTGAGAGAGGAAGGCTCCACACCACTCTGTCACTTGAGTATCTTACCTAGTTATTTACAGCTGATCTAATGTTGTTATTTTGTAGCTTTGTCAACTAAACTCAGCAAAAAAAGAAATGTCCTCTCAATGTCAACTGTGTTTATTTTCAGCAAATTTAACATGTGTAAATATTTGTATGAACATAAGATTCAACAACTAGGTTCAACAACTGAGACATAAACTGAACAAGCTCCACAGACATGTGACTAACAGAAATTGAATAATGTGTCCCTGAACAAAGGGGGGGTCAAAATCAAAAGTGACGGACCCTCCACATCCAAATCGATCCCGCTCCAGAGTGCAGTCCTCGGTGTAACGCTCATTCCTTCCACGATAAACACGAATCCGACCATCACCCATGGTGAGACAAAACCACGACTCGTCAGTGAAGAGCACTTTTTGCCAGTCCTGTCTGGTCCAGCGACGGTGGGTTTGTGCCCATAGGCAACGTTGTTGCCGGTGATGTCTGGTGAGGACCTGCCTTACAACAGGCCTACAAGCCCTCAGTCCAGCCTCTCTCAGCCTATTGCGGACAGTCTGAGCACTGATGGAGGGATTGTGCGTTCCTGCTGTAACTCGGGCAGTTGTTGTTGCCATCCTGTACCTGTCCCGCAGGTGTGATATTTGGATGTACCAATCCTGTGCAGGTGTTGTTACACGTGGTCTGCCCCCGCTAGGACGATCAGCTGTCCATCCTGTCTCCCTGTAGCACTGTCTTAGGTGTCTCACAGTACAGACATTGCAATTTGTTGCCCTGGCCACATCTGCAGTCCTCATGCCTCCTTGCAGCATGCCTAAGGCATGTTCACGCAGATGAGCAGGGACCCTGGGCATCTTTCTTTTGGATTTTTTCATAGTCAGTAGAAAGACCTCTTTAGTGTCCTAAGTTTTCATAACTGTGACCTTAATTGCCTACCGTCTGTAAGCTGTTAGTGTCTTAACGACCGTTCCACAGGTGCATGTTCATTAATTGTTTATGGTTCGTTGAACAAGCATGGGAAACAGTGTCTAAACCCTTTACAATGAAGATCTGTGAAGTTATTTGGATTTTCACGAATTATCTTTAAAAAGACAGGGTCCTGAAAATGGGACGTTTCTTTTTTTTGCTGAGTTTGTGTGTCTTTTCTACACCTGTTCCTCCCCCTGTATGCTTTACAGATGCTCCCCACCCCTTTCCTGCAATCCTTCAAATTTAATGTGTCCTGCGCGCACAACCCATGTGGAATTCTGGGTGTCTGGCAGCGTTTGGAACTGCCTGTCTGTGGTCATCTCAGCCTGTGCTGCTCTTCAGTCCCTTGACTTTTTGTCCCTGATGGAGACATGGATCATCCCAGAGAACACTGCTACTCCAGCTGCTCTCTCTTCATCTGTTTTCTCTCATAGTCCGAGAGCATCTGGTCGTCACGATGGTGTTTCAGGTCTACTCATTTCTCCTGAGGGGAGATTTTCTCTTTTATCCCTCACCTGTCCATCTCCTCATTTGAATTCCACGCTGTGATTGTCACTTGTCCACTGAAGATTAACATTATTGTCATCTATCGCGCATCAGGTGCCCTTGGAGAATTCCTCAATGAGCTTGACACCTTGATAAGCTCATTTACTGACGATGGCTCACCGGTCTTCGTACTTGGCAACTTCAACCTCCCGACATCTGCCTTTGATTAATTTCTTTCCAACTCTCTCTTTCCCCTCCATGCCTCTTTTTTTTTTTTTTAAATTTTATCCCCTTTTCTCCCCAATTTTCGTGGTATTCAATCGCTAGTAATTACTATCTTGTCTCATCGCTACAACTCCCGTACGGGCTCGGGAGAGACGAAGGTCGAAAGCCATGCGTCCTCCGAAGCACAACCCAACCAAGCCGCACTGCTTCTTTAACACAGCGCGCCTCCAACCCGGAAGCCAGCCGCACCAATGTGTCGGAGGAAACACCGTGCACCTGGCCCCCTTGGTTAGCGCGCACTGCGCCCGGCCCGCCACAGGAGTCGCTGGAGCGCGATGAGACAAGGATATCCCTACCGGCCAAACCCACCCTAACCCGGACGACGCTAGCCCAATTGTGCGTCGCCCCACGGACCTCCCGGTCGCGGCCGGCTGCGACAGAGCCTGGGCGCGAACCCAGAGACTCTGGTGGCGCAGTTAGCACTGCGATGCAGTGCCCTAGACCACTGCGCCACCCGGGAGGCCCTTCCTTGCCTCTTTTGACCTCAACCTTTCCCAATCCCCTCCAACTCACAAGGCAATATGCTTGACCTCGTCTTTACTAGAGGCTGCTCGCCTACTAATCTCACTGCAACCTTCCTCCAGGTCTCTGATCACTACTTTGTTTCCTTTTTTGTCTCCTTTCCTCCTACCCTAATCACTCAGCCCCTACCCAGATGGTAATGCACTGAAAATGGAGGAGAACGGAACTTCCAGAGGACCTACAGTAACCGTCAGTTTGGACACACCTAGTCATTCTAGGGTTTTTCTTTATTTTTACTATTTACCACATAGTAGAATAATAGTGAAGACATTTGGACTAAGAAATAACACATGGAATCATGTAGTAACTTAAAAAAAGTGTTAAACAAATCAAAATATATTTTATATTTGAGTTTCTTCAAAGTAGCCACCCTTTGCCTTGATGAGAGCTTTGCACACTCTTGGCATTCTCTCAACCAGCTTCATGAGGTTTCAATTAACAGGTGTGCCTTGTTAAAAGTTAATTTGTGCGTTTGAGCCAATCAATTGTGTTGTGACAAGGTAGGGGTGGTATACAGAAGATGGCCCTATTTGGTAAAAGACCAAGTCCATATTATGACAAGAACAGCTCAAATAAGCAAAGAGAAACGACAGTCCATAATTACTTTAAGACATGAAGTTCAAGAATTTTGAAAGTTTCTTCAAGTGCAGTTGCAAAAACCATCCAGCGCTATGATGAAACTGGCTCTCCTGAGAGCGTCATAGGAAATGAAGACCCAGAGTTACCACTGCTGCAGAGGATACATTTATTAGAGTTACCAGACTCAGAAATCGGCAATTAACTGCACCTCGATGATGAGATGCGTCTGTTACTTGAACTCCAACTGTTCAGAATCAGGCCTTCATGGTCGAATCCCCCATTTAGTTCCTGGTCGAATTGCTGCAAACAAACCACTACTGAAGGACACCAATAAGAAGAAGAAACATTAAACTAGTGAAAATTTGTCCAAACTTGTGTTTTTTGGTTCCAACCTCCGTGTCTTTGTGAGACGCAGAGTAGGTGGATGATCTCCGATGTGTGGTTCCCACCGTGAAGCATGGAGGAGGAGGTTTGATGGTGTGGGTGTTCTTTGCTGGTGATTTATTTAGAATTCAAGGCACACTTAACTAGCATGGATACCACGGCGTTCTGCAGCGATACGCCTTCCCATCTGCTTTGCGCTTAGTGGGACTGTTCATTTGTTTTGCAACAGGACAATGACCCAACACACCTCCAGGCTGTGTAACGGCTATTGGACCAAATAAGGAGAGTGATGGAGTGCTACATCAGATGACCTGGCATTCACAATCACCCGACCTCAACCCAATTACGATGGTTTGGGATGAGTTGGACCGCAGAGTGAATAGAAAGCAGCAAACAAGTGCTCACCATATGTGGGAAATCCTTCACGACTGTTGGAAAAGCATTCCAGGTGAAGCTGGTTGAGAGAATGCCAAGAGTGTGCAAAGCTGTGATCAAGGCAAAGGGTGGCTACTTTGAAGAATCTCAAATATAAAATATATTTTGATTTGTTTAACTCTTTTTTTGGTTACTACATGATTTCATGTGTTATTTCTTAGTCCAAATGTCTTCACTATTATTCTACAATGTAGAAAATAGTAAAAATAAAGAAAAACCTTTGAATGAGTTGGTGTGTCCAAACTTTTGACTGGTACTGTATCATCCTTTCACTCCCGCCTCTCTACCTTCTGCTGCTAAAGCCACATTTCAAGCTTCTGCCTCTAACCCGAGGAAACTATTTAATACTTAATCCTCCACCCCTTTCCCTCCTCCCTCTCTGCGGACGACTTTGTCAGCCTCTTTGGGGGGAAAAAAATGGTTGACGACATCCTCTACTCATTCACTCAGCCTATTGAGTCCACTGGTCCCACTCACACAGAACTAACCTGAACCTTGACCTCTTTCTCCCCTCTCTTTAGATGACCTCTTGCGACTAGTGAGGTCTGACCGCCCGACAACCTGCCCACTCGACCCCGTCCCCTCCTCCCTTCTCCAGGTCATCTCTGGAGACATTCTCCCATTCCTTACTTCCCTCATCTCATCCCTGACCACTGGCTGCGGCCCCTCTGACTTCAAAATGGCCCGAGTTGCTCCCCTTCTCAAGAAAGCAACACTCGACACATCTGACGGCAAACTATAGACCTGTATCCATTCTCTCTTGCTGTCTCAACTTTCTCGTTACGTCTCTCACTACCCTAAACAGTCAAGTTACAAGACCGGTCACTAAACTGACACTGCTCTCCTCTGTGTCACGGAGGCTCACTGCACTGCCAAAGCTGACTCTCTCTTTTCTGTTCTCATCCTCCTTGATCTATCCGCTGCCTTCGACACCGTGAACCATTAGATCCTCCTCTCCACCCACTCAGGGCTGGGTGTCTCAGGCTCTGCACACTCTTGGATTACATCCTACCTGCCATGCCGCTCCTACCAGGTGACATGGAGAGGATCTGTGTCTGCACCACGTACTCTCACTACTGGTGTCCCCCAGGGCTCGGTTCTAGGCCCTCTGTTCTCTCTATACACCAAGTCACTCGGCTCCGTCATATCCTCACATGGTCTCTCCTATCACTGCTATGAGGATGGACCTCTCCTGTTCTCGCTATACACCAAGTCACTCAGCTCCGTCATATCCTCACATGGTCTCTCCTATCACTGCTATGAGGATGGACCTCTCCTGTTCTCGCTATACACCAAGTCACTCGGCTCCGTCATATCCTCACATGGTCTCTCCTATCACTGCTATGAGGATGGACCTCTCCTGTTCTCGCTATACACCAAGTCACTCAGCTCCGTCATATCCTCACATGGTCTCTCCTATCACTGCTATGAGGATGGACCTCTCCTGTTCTCGCTATACACCAAGTCACTCGGCTCCGTCATATCCTCACATGGTCTCTCCTATCACTGCTATGAGGATGGACCTCTCCTGTTCTCGCTATACACCAAGTCACTCAGCTCCGTCATATCCTCACATGGTCTCTCCTATCACTGCTATGAGGATGGACCTCTCCTGTTCTCGCTATACACCAAGTCACTCGGCTCTGTCATATCCTCACATGGTCTCTCCTATCACTGCTATGAGGATGGACCTCTCCTGTTCTCGCTATACACCAAGTCACTCAGCTCCGTCATATCCTCACATGGTCTCTCCTATCACTGCTATGAGGATGGACCTCTCCTGTTCTCGCTATACACCAAGTCACTCAGCTCCGTCATATCCTCACATGGTCTCTCCTATCATTGATATGTGGATGACACTCAACTAGTTTTTTCCTTCCCCCCCCTTCTGACACCCAGGTGGCGACACACATCTCTGCGTGCCTGGCAGATATCTCAGCTTGGATATCGGCCCACCACTTCAAGCTCAACCTCGACAAGACAGAACTCAACCCGTCTCAGCCCAGTCCAAGCTCTTCTCTGTCTTGGCACCAAAATTGTGGAACCAACCCATCTTCCGAAAACATCTCAAACCCCGACCTCTTCAAACAGTATCTTAAATAATCCTCCTCATCAACAGACTTAACTTGCGCTTGACACCCCCCCCCCCCTTCTACTTCTGACTCTACGTTATTGAGGGAACATGTACTTTCTATACCTGTGAAATGTGGTTGTCCCACCTAGCTATCTTCAGTTGAATGCACTGGATAAGAGCGTCTGCTAAATTCTGTCTGTGTAATGATAGTGTTCTAAAGACTGCAATTAACAACCATTTCCCTCCTCTGGTGTGTGTGTGTGTGTGTGTTTTAAGCTGCACCTCTCCACATTTCAATAGGGATATGCAAAGAAGGGAGAAATATAATTTTACATAAAGCTTTGTGCTCTAGAAGCTACTCTCTTTAAAAAAATATATATATATTTCTCCTCCTTTCATGAGGTTGTGGGAAGCGGCAGAAAGTGTGGAGGTAATTGTGTAGACAATCTCTACAGGGTTACTGTTAATTTCCTTGTGCCGTGGGCAGAGAGAGGAAGCAAAGGGAGAGGGAGGAAGAGGGGGACAGAAAGGGGGGGAAGGGAGAGAGAGAGAGAGAGGGGAGGAATCTATTTGGGACAGACCCATAGTGTTGTAACCTATGTTTATTATCTATGCATAGTCACTTCACCCCTACATACATGTACAAATTACCTCAACTAACCTGTACCCCCGCACACTGACTCGGTACCAGTACCCCCTGTATAAAGCCTCGTTATTGTTATGTTATTGTGTTACTTTTCATTTTTTACTTTAATTTATTTGGTAAATATTTTCTTAACTCTTCTAGAACTTCACTGTTGGTTAAGGGCTTGTAAATAAGCATTTCACCGTAAAGTTTACACTTGTTGTATTCGGCGCATGGTGACAAAATCCGTTTTTTATTTGATAAAGAGTGAATATGCTCAGTGCATGTTCACCGGGGATATGGCCGATGCTCTCCGCTGGTGCCAATAGGCTATAGGCCTGCTGTTGTTAACTCAACTAGAAGACAGATTTAACTATGTTCATTGTCTTCTCTTTACAACAATAGCCATTTGCTTTCCAAACTATGTTTTCCCACAATTATATATATTTTTTATATTGTGATATGCCTGGTTGGGCCTCCACTTTTCACTGACAGTCACAACTCAACAATCATTTATTTGGTATTTGCATATAGCACTGCTTAAATTGCATGGGCTGCATATCCTTCCGACTGTAGGCAATGTGATTTAAGGCTAGGGGAAGCTAATTATCCTCTGTGTGATTTAAGGCTAGGGGAAGCTAATTATCCTCTGTGTGATTTAAGGCTAGGGGAAGCTAATTGTCCTCTGTGTGATTTAAGGCTAGGGGAAGCTAATTATCCTCTGTGTGATTTAAGGCTAGGGGAAGCTAATTATCCTCTGTGTGATTTAAGGCTAGGGGAAGCTAATTATCCTCTGTGTGATTTAAGGCTAGGGGAAGCTAATTATCCTCTGTGTGATTTAAGGCTAGGGGAAGCTAATTGTCCTCTGTGTGATTTAAGGCTAGGGGAAGCTAATTATCCTCTGTGTGATTTAAGGCTAGGGGAAGCTAATTGTCCTCTGTGTGATTTAAGGCTAGGGGAAGCTAATTATCCTCTGTGTGATTTAAGGCTAGGGGAAGCTAATTATCCTCTGTGTGATTTAAGGCTAGGGGAAGCTAATTATCCTCTGTGTGATTTAAGGCTAGGGGAAGCTAATTATCCTCTGTGTGATATTAAGGCTAGGGGAAGCTAATTATCCTCTGTGTGATTTAAGGCTAGGGGAAGCTAATTATCCTCTGTGTGATTTAAGGCTAGGGGAAGCTAATTATCCTCTGTGTGATTTAAGGCTAGGGGAAGCTAATTATCCTCTGTGTGATTTAAGGCTAGGGGAAGCTAATTATCCTCTGTGTGATTTAAGGCTAGGGGAAGCTAATTATCCTCTGTGTGATTTAAGGCTAGGGGAAGCTAATTATCCTCTGTGTGATTTAAGGCTAGGGGAAGCTAATTATCCTCTGTGTGATTTAAGGCTAGGGGAAGCTAATTATCCTCTGTGTGATTTAAGGCTAGGGGAAGCTAATTATCCTCTGTGTGATTTAAGGCTAGGGGAAGCTAATTATCCTCTGTGTGATTTAAGGCTAGGGGAAGCTAATTATCCTCTGTGTGATTTAAGGCTAGGGAGCTAATTATCCTCTGTGTGATTAAGCTAGGGAAGCTAATTGTCCTCTGTGTGATTTAAGGCTAGGGGAAGCTAATTATCCTCTGTGTGATTTAAGGCTAGGGGAAGCTAATTATCCTCTGTGTGATTTAAGGCTAGGGGAAGCTAATTATCCTCTGTGTGATTTAAGGCTAGGGGAAGCTAATTATCCTCTGTGTGATATTAAGGCTAGGGGAAGCTAATTATCCTCTGTGTGATTTAAGGCTAGGGGAAGCTAATTATCCTCTGTGTGATTTAAGGCTAGGGGAAGCTAATTGTCCTCTGTGTGATTTAAGGCTAGGGGAAGCTAATTATCCTCTGTGTGATTTAAGGCTAGGGGAAGCTAATTATCCTCTGTGTGATTTAAGGCTAGGGGAAGCTAATTATCCTCTGTGTGATTTAAGGCTAGGGGAAGCTAATTGTCCTCTGTGTGATTTAAGGCTAGGGGAAGCTAATTGTCCTCTGTGTGATTTAAGGCTAGGGGAAGCTAATTATCCTCTGTGTGATTTAAGGCTAGGGGGAGCTAATTGTCCTCTGTGTGATTTAAGGCTAGGGGAAGCTAATTGTCCTCTGTGTGATTTAAGGCTAGGGGAAGCTAATTATCCTCTGTGTGATTTAAGGCTAGGGGAAGCTAATTATCCTCTGTGTGATTTAAGGCTAGGGGAAGCTAATTATCCTCTGTGTGATATTAAGGCTAGGGGAAGCTAATTGTCCTCTGTGTGATTTAAGGCTAGGGGAAGCTAATTATCCTATGTGTGATTTAAGGCTAGGGGAAGCTAATTATCTGTGTGGCCAAATCATCATGCTTTAGTAGCCTATCCTGAATGATTGCTTGTATTTGTTTCTGTATAGACAAGAGTAGGCTAATTGGGCTATATAATTCTGGCATTTTAATTTACTTAGGGAAAGCTTCCCCTGGTGTTATGGACGCGCTGCCTATGTCAACTATCCCCCATAGTAGGAAAGTTGACCTATTCTATTGGTCAGCTTGTGGAGAAATAGCGCAAGGACTGTTGAACAGTTGTGGGATGATAGATCCCACATTCATACAACCACTAGGTCTAGGCTACATATTATTATTATTCATTCATTCATTTATTATTAAACCAATGAATCTGATGCAACAGATGAGAATATTTAGCTTAAAATGTTGATTTAGTATTATTTATTAACATAATTAGCGCAGCAATGCAGTAGAGGCTCTGCGTCAATATGCATTTGGCTACTGGACAATGAAAGACAGTTGATAACCAATAGAACATGAGAGAAAGATACTACTGGTTTCTATGGCAATATGGAAGTCTTTATAAAACAAGATGCTACTGGTTTCTATGGCGATATGGAAGTCTTTATAAAACAAGAGGCTACTGGTTTCTATGGCAATATGGAAGTCTTTATAAAACAAGAGGCTACTGGTTTCTATGGCAATATGGAAGTCTTTATAAAACAAGATGCCACTGGTTTCTATGGCAATATGGAAGTCTTTATAAAACAAGATGCCACTGGTTTCTATGGCGATATGGAAGTCTTTATAAAACAAGAGGCTACTGGTTTCTATGGCGATATGGAAGTCTTTATAAAACAAGAGGCTACTGGTTTCTATGGCGATATGGAAGTCTTTATAAAACAAGAGGCTACTGGTTTCTATGGCAATATGGAAGTCTTTATAAAACAAGATGCTACTGGTTTCTATGGCAATATGGAAGTCTTTATAAAACAAGAGGCTACTGGTTTCTATGGCGATATGGAAGTCTTTATAAAACAAGATGCTACTGGTTTCTATGGCGATATGGAAGTCTTTATAAAACAAGAGGCTACTGGTTTCTATGGCGATATGGAAGTCTTTATAAAACAAGAGGCTACTGGTTTCTATGGCGATATGGAAGTCTTTATAAAACAAGATGCTACTGGTTTCTATGGCAATATGGAAGTCTTTATAAAACAAGATGCTACTGGTTTCTATGGCGATATGGAAGTCTTTATAAAACAAGATGCTACTGGTTTCTATGGCGATATGGAAGTCTTTATAAAACAAGAGGCTACTGGTTTCTATGGCGATATGGAAGTCTTTATAAAACAAGATGCTACTGGTTTCTATGGCGATATGGAAGTCTTTATAAAACAAGATGCTACTGGTTTCTATGGCGATATGGAAGTCTTTATAAAACAAGAGGCTACTGGTTTCTATGGCGATATGGAAGTCTTTATAAAACAAGATGCTACTGGTTTCTATGGCGATATGGAAGTCTTTATAAAACAAGATGCTACTGGTTTCTATGGCGATATGGAAGTCTTTATAAAACAAGATGCTACTGGTTTCTATGGCGATATGGAAGTCTTTATAAAACAAGATGCTACTGGTTTCTATGGCAGTATGGAAGTCTTTATAAAACAAGATGCTACTGGTTTCTATGGCAATATGGAAGTCTTTATAAACCAAGAGGCTACTGGGGTATGGGCCGATTTAGAAGTGTCGGCCCGCCACTGCCAAATGAATATAGGGGAAACACTGAGAACAGAGCAGTGGCCCCAGATGTCTAGTCAGGCAACGGAATGATCCTTTCGTTAGACTGGGTTAGCTGCATGACTGGAGGGTGAGGTCTGAGGGCATACCAGAGAAAGACTTAGCGCCTGGCACGCCTTTTAATTCAGAAGACCCCCCCCCCACTTCTTTCTCACATTCCTTTTTCCCTCTCACTGTGCCAGTTACGGAGACGCAACGCCTGTGGCTTCTGACCCCCTCTTGTCTTAGAACCCAGGATTACCCAGAGTCCTTGGCGCTGGGGTTCTCACGGCAGTTGTCAGTCTGGGTGGGGACCTGTTGCCATGACAGTTGCTCTGTTGTCATGACAAATGTCTCCAGTTGCCATGATGGATGGGTGGACACTTTCACTCTTTAAAGATTAGGCCTATTATCTAATGGATAGAATGCCCTGTGACTGAATCAATCAATTAATGGAATCCCCATGAAATTGAATGTGGGTCTATCATTCATATTGAGGGTTTAAACTTGACAGCAAAAAAAACGGAGATTTCAATGAAAGGTGGTCTAATTTGTTCTAAATGAAGACTTGATTCTGAACAAATGGTTTTAGAGTGAAAGTTTCTGAAAATACCATTTGGAATTTACAATCTCTACCATTTACAATCTTTATTCAAAATGAAATGCTAACATCTCTTTGTCAACGTAACTTTTATAAGTGTTTTGTTTTTAAACATCAACTGTTTGCCATCACCTGGATGCTACAGGAGGAGATGACACAGTCACCTGTGTGTTGCATGTTGGCTTGAATAAAATAACTTAAGAGGAACAGGAAGACCAGTCCATAATTTACCATAAGTACTGGGCTCTTCTGGGTTTGTAAGTACTGGGCTCTTCTGGGTTTGTAAGTACTGGGCTCTTCTGGGTTTGTAAGTACTGGGCTCTTCTGGGTTTGTAAGTACTGGGCTCTTCTGGGTTTGTAAGTACTGGGCTCTTCTGGGTTTGTGTTTTCAGATGTTGGAACAATAAAAGGGGTTTGGGAGGACTGTTTCTGGTGTATCTGTCTGCCAGCCCTCTCTTGCCCCTCCATCCCTCTCTTGTCTCTCCATCCCTCTCTCTCCTCCCTCCTTCCCTCTTCTCTCCATCCCTCTCTCTCTTCTCTCCCTCGCTCTCTCTCTCAGCCAGGTTTGTAGAGTGGCTGTGAGGGTACCTTCCTCAGGACCTCCTGTTGTAGATCCTGGTGGGCCAGCTCTGGGTAGATACTGATCTAGAGGGAAGTTAAATAGGAGAGACAGGAAGACTGGGAGATGTTGAGCAGCTGTTGTGATTTTCCTGGGGCTTTTCAGTCTTCCAGATGTCCTGCTGGGGGAACTTGTGAACTCAGGGTGACGATAACGTGGCTGTCCTCTGGATCATCGGAATATATGAAATAACGTCCTTTTCCTCATAAGATAAAAATAAGACCAATGAGCCAAGTCTCCCTCGCTCCCTCGCTCCCTCGCTCCCTCTCTCTTCCTCTCTTCCTCCTCTACCCCCCTCTCTCCCTCTCTGTAGTGTTCCAGGCCTCAGGAGTTCCGTAGTGTCGGGCCAGTGGACTGATTTATCCTTGGTTGGCCCTGTCTCACTTTTAGCACACACGCAATGTGATACAGTTCCCAGGCTCCTAGCAGAGCCAGGCCAGACAGCAGGCCTGCTCATCTCCTCAGCCCAGGGGTGTGTTTGTAAACCTGGCTGAAGACATGACCTCAGTCTGCCTGCCATGGCTCTCTTCCTCTCGGTCTGATTTATGGAACAGTGGATAAAGCAGTGTTTGTCTGTCTAGTCACAGTGACTGCATCCCAAGTGTTGCCCTAATCCCTACATAGTGTGTTACTTTTGAACAGAGCCCTATTGGCCTTGTTCAAATATAGTGCACTAAATTCTGAATAGGGTGCCATTCAGGACAGAGCCAGTAATGATGACTACACTGGCTCCACCACTTGGCCTTTTGGGTGAACCTCTCCTTCTCTACTTCAATGTGGAACGTGTTGTCAGTGCCTACCCAGGCCTGATAGGCACACACACACCTCACCCTGACCCCGTGCAGGGTCACTATTTCACTAGCCTTATAATGATGAACTCATACCATAGCAGTGTGTGAGAGAGAGAGAGGGCTGTCTGGTTGAACTCATACCACAGCAGTATGAGAGAGAGAGGGCTGTCTGGTTGATGAACTCATACCACAGCAGTATGAGAGAGAGAGGGCTGTCTGGTTGATGAACTCATACCATAGCAGTAGGAGAGAGAGAGGGCTGTCTGGTTGATGAACTCATACCATAGCAGTAGGAGAGAGAGAGGGCTGTCTGGTTGATGAACTCATACCACAGCAGTATGAGAGAGAGAGGGCTGTCTGGTTGATGAACTCATACCATAGCAGTATGAGAGAGAGGGCTGTCTGGTTGTTGAACTCATACCAAAGCAGTATGAGAGAGGGCTGTCTGGTTGATGAACTCATACCATAGCAGTATGAGAGAGAGGGCTGTCTGGTTGAACTCATACCATAGCAGTAGGAGAGAGAGAGAGGGCTGTCTGGTTGATGAACTCATACCACAGCAGTATGAGAGAGAGAGGGCTGTCTGGTTGATGAACTCATACCATAGCAGTATGAGAGAGAGGGGGCTGTCTGGTTGATGAACTCATACCATAGCAGTAGGAGAGAGAGAGGGCTGTCTGGTTGATGAACTCATACCACAGCAGTATGAGAGAGAGAGGGCTGTCTGGTTGATGAACTCATACCACAGCAGTATGAGAGAGAGAGAGGGCTGTCTGGTTGATGAACTCATACCATAGCAGTATGAGAGAGAGAGAGCTGTCTGGTTGATGAACTCATACCATAGCAGTAGGAGAGAGAGAGGGCTGTCTGGTTGATGAACTCATACCATAGCAGTATGAGAGAGAGAGGGCTGTCTGGTTGATGAACTCATACCATAGCAGTAGGAGAGAGGGGGCTGTCTGGTTGATGAACTCATACCATAGCAGTAGGAGAGAGGGGGCTGTCTGGTTGATGAACTCATACCATAGCAGTAGGAGAGAGGGGGCTGTCTGGTTGATGAACTCATACCATAGCAGTATGAGAGAGAGAGGGCTGTCTGGTTGATGAACTCATACCATAGCAGTAGGAGAGTGGGGGCTGTCTGGTTGATGAACTCATACCATAGCAGTATGAGAGAGGGCTGTCTGGTTGATGAACTCATACCATAGCAGTATGAGAGTGGGGGCTGTCTGGTTGATGAACTCATACCATAGCAGTACGAGAGAGAGAGAGGGCTGTCTGGTTGATGAACTCATACCATAGCAGTATGAGAGAGAGGGGGCTGTCTGGTTGATGAACTCATACTAGGGTTGGGCGGTATCCAGATGTTCATATCCTCATACCGTCCTTCTCACACACAGGATTTATGGTGTTACCGGCTTGGTACACAGGGCGGCACCAAACAAACGCAACAAAGCCCATTGGGCATCTATTACCACAATGCTAACAAAATTAGCACAAGTAATAGCGAATTTCAATTGTGGCTACTAGCTAAATATGCGAGCTCAAACTAAAATTTGTAAGTCGCTCTGGATAAGAGCGTCTGCTAAATGACTTAAATGTAAATGTAAAATAAATGAATTGTAAAGGCAGGCAATCTAGTTCATAAAGTTATGGATATACAGGGTGGGAGCTACCGGATGTTGTTTGGTGAGTTAGGACCTTTTACAAGAGAATGTGAACGAGAGACATTGTGCAAATGAACAAAGTTTTTTGACTCATGCATGTCTGTAGGAAGAACAATTCTGTGGTGTTTGGGGTTCGCTAGGGCAATGCTCTGCTCGGAGAAGATAGGGGAGGAGCAGACGGGCCCAGAACGAAGGGGAGCAGACGGGCCCAGAACGGAGAGGAGAAGGGGAGCAGACGGGCCCAGAACGGAGAGGAGAAGGGGAGCAGACGGGCCCAGAACGGAGAGGAGAAGGGAAGCAGACGGGCCCAGAACGGAGAGGAGAAGGGGAGCAGACGGGCCCAGAACGGAGAGGAGAAGGGGAGCAGACGGGCCCAGAACGGAGAGGAGACAAATGCAAGGAAATCAAGATACTGTACATCTGTAGAGAGAACTCATCCAAAGAGCTTTGACTTCTCAAACACGGCAGAAAGCTAACACTATATGATGCCCCGTCTCCTTATTAATTCAGACACCTTCGATAACTAGCAAGTTAAACTTAGGCGTCGCCCTAATACGGAATAATAATAAAAAATCACGCTGGAAAAACCTAGTGGCCGGGGACTTTAATGCAGGCAAACTTCAATCCGTTTTACCTCTACCAGCATGTCACATGTGCAACCAGAGGAAAAACAACTCTAGACCATCTTTACTCCACACAGAGACGCTCTCCCTCACCCTCCATTTGGCAAATCTGACCATAATTCTATCCTCCTCATTTCTGCTTACAAGCAAAAACTAAAACAGGAAGTACCAGTGACTCGCTCAATACGGAAGTGGTCAGATGGTGTGTATGCTACGCTACAGGACTGTTTTGCTAGCACAGACTGGAATACTCTTTCTATTCTGGTTAGAGCCAGTTTGTGCTGTTCTGTGAAGGGAGTAGTACACAGCGTTGTACGAGATCTTCAGTTTCTTGGCAATTTCTCGCATGGAATAGTCTTTAGTTTCTCAGAACAAGAATAGACTGACGAGTTTCAGAAGAAAGTTCTTTGTTTCTGGCCATTTTGAGCATGTAATCTAACCCACAAGTGCTGATGCTCCAGATACTCAACTAGTCTAAATAAGGCCAGTTTTATTGCTTCTTTAATCAGCACAAAAGTTTTCAGCTGTGCTAACATAATTGCAAAAGAGTTTTCTAATGATCAATTAGCCTTTTAAATTGATCAACTTGGATTAGCTAACACAACGTGCCATTGCAACGCAGGAGTGATGGTGGCTGATAATGGGCCTTTGTAACACCTATGTAGATATTCCATATAAAATCAACCGTTTCCATCTACAATAGTCATTAAAAATGTCTTCACTGTATTTCTGAACAATTTGACGTTATTTTAATGGACAAAAATTTGACTTTTCTTTCAAAAACAGGGACATTTCTAATTGACCCCAAACTTTTGAACAGTGGTGTATGTAAATAAGGTATTTCTGTTTTTAGTAAATTGGCAAACAACATTTATAAAAAAAAATTAAAAAAACTGTTTTTGCATTGCATGTTGTTATGGGGTATTGTGTGTAGATTGATGAGGGGAGAAAAAACAAATCAATTTTAGAATAAGGTTGTAACCAAACAAAATGTGGAAGAAGTCAAGGGGTCTGAATACTTTCCAAAGGCACTTTATGTGAGAATGCTGTTCATTGACTACAGCTCAACGTTCAACACCATAGTACCCACAAAGCTCATCACTAAGCTAAGGACCCTGGGACTAAACACCTCCCTCTGCAACTGGATCCTGGACTTCCTGACGGGCTGTTGTGGAGCGGGTCGAGAGTTTCAAGTTCCTTGGTGTCCACTTCACCAACAAAGTATCATGGTCCAAACACACCAAGACAGTCGTGAAGAGGGCACGACAAAACCTTTTCCCCCTCAGGAGACTGAAAAGATTTGTCATGGGTCCTCATATCCTCAAAAAGGTTCTACAGCTGCACCATCGAGAGCATCCTCACCGGTTGCATCACCGCCTGGTATGGCAACTGCTCGGCATCCTACAGAGGGTAGTGCGTACGGCCCAGTATATCACTGGGGCCAAGTTTCCTGACATCCAGGACCTCTATACCAGGCGGTGTCAGAGGAAGGCCCCAAAAATGGTCATAGACTGATCTCTCTGCTACCGCACGGCAAGTGATACAGGAGCGCCAAGTCTAGGTCCATAAGGCTCCTTAAAAGCTTCTACCCTCAACCCATAAGACTACTGAACAGTTAATCGAATGGCCACCCAGACTACTTACATTGACCCCCCCTTTGATTTTTACACTGCTGCGACTCGCTGTTTATTTTCTCTGCGTAGTCACTTTATCCCTACCTACATGTACAAATTACCTCGACTAATCTGTACCCTCTATCTAGTCTCTCTCTAGTGTATTTCTCTAGTCTCTCTCTAGTGTATTTCTCTAGTCTCTCTCTAGTGTATTTCTCTAGTCTCTCTCTAGTGTCTTTCTCTAGTCTCTCTCTCTCTAGTCTCTCTCTCTCTCTCTAGTGTCTCTCTCTCTCTCTAGTGTCTCTCTCTAGTGTCTCTCTCTAGTGTCTCTCTCTAGTTTCTCTCTCTCTCTAGTCTCTCCCTCTAGTCTTTCTCTCTCTAGTCTCTCTCTCTCTCTAGTGTCTCTCTCTCTCTCTAGTGTCTCTCTCTCTCTCTCTCTAGTGTCTCTTAGAGGTCGACCGATTATGATTTTCAATACCGATACCGATTATTGGAGGACCAAAAAAGCCGATACCGATTAATCGGCCGATTTTTATTTATTTATTTATTTGTAATAATGACAATTACAACAATACTGAATGAACACTTATTTTAACTCAATATAATACATCAATAAAATCAATTTAGCCTCAAATAAATAATGAAACATGTTCAATTTGGTTTAAATAATACAAAAACAAAGTGTTGGAGAAGAAAGTAAAAGTGCAATATGTTCCATGTAAGAAAGCTAACGTTTAAGTGCCTTGCTCAGAACATGAGAACATATGAAAGCTGGTGGTTCCTTTTAACATGAGTCTTCAATATTCCCAGGTAAGAAGTTTTAGGTTGTAGTTATTATAGGACTATTTCTCTCTATACCATTTGTATTTCATATACCTTTGACTATTGGATGTTCTTATAGGCACTTTAGTATTGCCAGTGTAACAGTATAGCTTCCGTCCCTCACCTCGCTCCTACCTGGGCTCGAACCAGGAACACATCGACAACAGCCACCCTCGAAGCAGCATTACCCATGCAGAGCAAGGGGAACAACTACTCCAAATCTCAGAGCAAGTGACGTCACCGATTGAAACTATTAGCGTGCACCCCGCTAACTAGCTAGCCATTTCACATCGGTTACACCAGCCTAATCTCGGAAGTTGATAGGCTTGAAGTCATAAACAGCTCAGTGCTTGAAGCATTGCGAAGAGCTTCTGTCAAATGCACGAAAGTGCTGTTTGAATGAATGCTTACGAGCCTGCTGCTGCCTACCATCGCTCAGACGGCTCTATCAAATCATAGACTTAATTATAACATAATAACACACACAAATACGAGCCTTTGGTCATTGATATAGTCGAATCCGGAAACTGTCATTTCGAAAACAAAACGTTTATTCTTTCAGTGAAATATGGAACCGTTCCGTATTTTATCTAACGGGTGGCATCCATCAGTCTAAATATTCCTGTTACATTGCACAACCTTCAATGTTATGTCATAATTACGTACAATTCTGGCAAATGAATTACGGTCTTTGTTAGGAATAAATGGACTTCACACAGTTCGCAACGAGCCAGGCGGCCCAAACTGCTGCATATACCCTGACTGCTTGCACGGAACGCAAGAGAAGTGACACAATTTCCCTAATTATAAGAAATTCATGTTAGCAGGCAACATTAACTAAATATGCAGGTTTAAACATATATACTTGTGTATTGATTTTAAAGAAAGGCATTGATTTTTATGGTTAGGTGCAACGACAGTGCTAAATCATCACCCGTTTGGCGAAGTAGGCTGACTCGATAAGAAATTAACAGGCACCGCATCGATTATACGCAACGCAGGACACGCTAGATAAACTAGTAATATCATCAACCATGTGTAGTTAACTAGTGATTATGTTAAGATTGATTGTTTTTTATAAGATAAGTTTAATGCTAGCTAGCACCTTACCTTGGCTTCTTGCTGCCCTCGCGTAACAGGTAGTCAGCCTGCCATGCAGGCTCCTCGTGGAGTGCAATGTAAGGCAGGTGTTTAGAGTGTTGGACTAGTGACCTGGAGGTTGCAAAAACAAATCCCCGAGCTGACAAGGTAAAAATCTGTCGTTCTGCCCCTGAACAAGGCAGTTAACCCCACTGTTCCTAGGCCGTCAATGTAAATAAGAATTTGTTCTTAACTGACTTGCCTCGTTAAATAAAGGTTAAATAAAGGTTAAATAAAGGTTAAATAAAGGTGTTAAAAAAAAACGGCCAACAAATCGGTGTCCAAAAATACCGATTTCCGATTGTTATGCAAACTTGAAATCGGCCCTAATTAATCGGCCATTCCGATTGTTCGGTCAACCTCTAGTCTCTCTCTCTCGTCTCTCTCTAGTTGAGAAATATTCTGCAAACTGTTTTGGAAGAGATCATAACGAAAGTGTTAATCAATTGTACATAAATATTAGAATTATTGTTGATTACCTAAGCAATGTTATCCATTCCAAATGACCTGATGAATCTAATAGGTTATGATGTATCTCTCTAGTCTCTCTCTCTCTAGTCTCTCTCTCTCTAGTCTCTCTCTCTCTAGTGTCTCTCTCTCTCTAGTCTCTCTCTCTCTAGTGTCTCTCTCTCTCTAGTGTCTCTCTCTCTCTCTCTGTCTCTCTCTCTCTCTAGTGTCTCTCTCTCTCTCTCTAGTGTCTCTCTCTCTCTCTCTCTAGTGTCTCTCTCTCTCTCTCTCTCTCTAGTGTCTCTCTCTCTCTCTCTAGTGTCTCTCTCTCTACTGGCCTCTGAGATGTGGAGTTCTGCCCAGCTCAGGCTGTGTTTGTGTGCGTTTCTTTATTGTTGTGCTTTTGTGTCTTGAATCCTGGCCTTTCTTCTCAGCATGCATCATACAAGGCAGATGTTGCCTATTTTTATATTCCGTTAAAAGAAATGTGTTGATTTTACACTGAGCAGAAACTGAATGTAGTCCTGAACAGTCTTGGCATTTTGTACAGCGTCTGATGAAACGGAGGTGAGGAGGTGGTTGAATTTATGAAAGCATGCCAGACGGTAAGAGAGGGAGAGAGAGAAGGCGGCAGACAGAACAGGGGACGTAGTAGAAGTATTTAGAAGGTGTTAATGACTCTCAGGTTCAGGAGTTCCTCACACAAAGGAGAAATGTAGGATGTTGGTGCTGTCATGTCATTCTCATTTCAATTTAAATGGCTTCAGTTTGCTGAGTTCCCTCGTGTCTGTGTGTGTGTCTGTGTGTGTGTGTGTGTGTGTGTGTGTGTGTGTGTGTGTGTGTGTGTGTGTGTGTGTGTGTGTGTGTGTGTGTGTGTGTGTGTGTGTGTGTGTGCTGAGATGAGTCCTCTAACAGCCTGGTAATAGCTTGACACAATGATTCAGTCAGTAGATATATTTTGGGGATGGTTCTAGTCGTTGTTTCTTTCAGCCCATGAACAGAAGAACGGCGGTGATAATTAGCTCTTGTGTGAGCGCGTATCGAGGAGGCTTCCATCAGACTACCTATGATTAGACCAGAAGAGGATAAAGGGTCTCATTGCGGAGGGATGTTTCCATTCTCTGTCTCTCACACAGAGGCCAGAGCTGACAGAGACGAGAGACTTTATTAGTCGTATGTACAGGATACACGTAGTATAATACAGGAAGGCACAATTTATAGTCCAATATTTACACATGTTTTGGGGAAGGGGAGTATTTAGGAATCATAATGAGAGTCTGGTAGGAGCAGTTGTGATGTGTGTACTAGTGTTGTCACGGTGACAGAATTTTGACTTCGATACCAGGTTTAGTATTCCATTACTGGATACCAGAACGATACCATGGCATCAAAGTCCCAGAATGGCACTGGATCCAGACAGATAAACTCAGCTACTGTTCTGTTCAATCGTCGGCCATCTTTTGAGTTCAATAACATTACATTCAAACAAAAAAAAATTCACGTCAATATTTTGAGACAGTCGTGTATGAGTTAATGAATCAATCATACAACGAATTTGACTTTCTTTTTTTTAATCAATTAACTAAATAACAATCATTTATTTGAATGTACTTTCTCTATTGATAAACTAGGCCTATTCACAATACAGTTGAGTACATATTCAATAGGAGTGTGTGCATGCAGTTTGGTATTTAGTGGTTAATTAGGATCCGCATTAGCTGTTGTGTAAGACGCAGCTGCTCTTCCTGGGATCCACACAGATCATTAAACATGACATAATACAGGACGTTAATACACAGGAACAGGACAAAACTACACGTAGCCTACATATCAATACATACATATCAATACATACATATCACAATACATACATATCACAATACATACATATCAATACATACACGCCAACTATGTAGGTCCAATAGGGGAGCGGCGTTGTCCTGAGGTGTTGCTGTATCTGTTTTATGAAACCAGGTTTTCTGCTCATTTGAACAATATGAGATGGAAGGAAGTTCCATGGCTCTATATAATACTGTACGCTTTCTTGAGTCTGTTCTGGATTTGGGGACTGTGAAAAGACCCCTGGTGGCATGTCTGGTGGGGTAAGATTACAGGCACCGGTTACAGTGAGAAGCTTCCTCTTGAGCGGACAGCTTAATGAAAACCAGTCAATATTCAGGTCCCCAGAAAAGTAGACCTCTCTGTTTACATCACATACACTATCAAGCATTTCACACACATTATTTAGATACTGACTGTTAGCACTTGGTGGCCTATAGCAACACACCACAATAGTAGGTTTTAGATGAGGCAGATTAACCTGCAGCCATAGTTCTTCAATAACATTTGACATGAGAGCTTCTCTAATTGTTACCATTATCTCTCTCTCGCTCTGCCTTTCTCTCTGTGTCTGAGACGAAGTGAGGGAATTGGTATTTTCCTGACAACTCTAGGGCAGGCCAGGCTGAAGCAGACTGTGAGAGCAGACCAGCAGCTGTAGAACTAACTGTGTGGATTTCTCTTTCCTGTCAGGCTGCAGCACGACTATGGCTTTAACAGGTCTCTCTCTCGCGCTCGCTCTCTCTCGCTCTCTCTCGCGCTCTCTCGCGCTCCTCCTCTCCTTCCCTCTCTCGCTCTCTCTCTCTCCACCTCTCCTTCCCTCCCTCTCTCGCTCTCTCTCTCCTCCTCTCCTTCCCTCTCTCTCTCTCTCCACCTCTCCTTCCCTCCCTCTCTCGCTCTCTCTCTCCTCCTCTCCTTCCCTCTCTCTCTCGCTCTCTCTCTCCACCTCTCCTTCCCTCCCTCTCTCGCTCTCTCTCTCCTCCTCTCCTTCCCTCTCTCTCTCCTCCTCTCCTTCCCTCTCTCTCTCTCTCCTCCTCTCCTTCCCTCTCTCTCTCTCTCCTCCTCTCCTTCCCTCTCTCGCTCTCTCTCTCCACCTCTCCTTCCCTCCCTCTCTCGCTCTCTCTCTCTCCACCTCTCCTTCCCTCCCTCTCTCGCTCTCTCTCTCCTCCTCTCCTTCCCTCTCTCTCTCTCTCCACCTCTCCTTCCCTCCCTCTCTCGCTCTCTCTCTCCTCCTCTCCTTCCCTCTCTCTCTCGCTCTCTCTCTCCACCTCTCCTTCCCTCCCTCTCTCGCTCTCTCTCTCCTCCTCTCCTTCCCTCTCTCTCTCCTCCTCTCCTTCCCTCTCTCTCTCTCTCCTCCTCTCCTTCCCTCTCTCTCCTCCTCTCCTTCCCTCTCTCTCTCTCTCCTCCTCTCCTTCCCTCTCTCTCTCTCTCCTCCTCTCCTTCCCTCTCTCGCTCTCTCTCTCCTCCTCTCCTTCCCTCCCTCTCTCGCTCTCTCTCTCTCCACCTCTCCTTCCCTCTCTCTCCTCCTCTCCTTCCCTCTCTCTCCTCCTCTCCTTCCCTCTCTCTCCTCCTCTCCTTCCTTCCCTCTCTCTCCTCCTCTTCTTCCCTCTCTCTCGCGCTCTCTCTCCTTCTCTCTCTCTCTCTCTCTCTCTCTCTCTCTCTCTCTCTCTCTCTCTCTCTCTCTCTCTCTCTCTCTCTCTCTCTCTCTCTCTCTCTCTCTCTCTCTCATGTTTCTTCCTCCCTCTCTCCCTTCTCCTCCTCTCTGCCTGTGGAAGTAATGGAACACAGCAGACCTCTCTCAGGGTGATCTGTCTCCTGTATCTGACATACATGTCTCTACTGCCTGGCAGTACTCTGGCCCTAAACATTCCCCTATTACAACACATTCATGTGTTAGTGTCACCTAAGACTGATCTCTGTACGTCTCTCACGGTGGGGCTCCCAATCATTAACTTCTTACAGCTGAAATCCTGTTAACGGGATCGATTTAACAACAGCCAGTGAAAGTGCAGGGCGCCAAATTCAAACAAATCTCATAATTAAAATTCCTCAAACATACAAGTATTATACACCATTTTAAAGATAAACTTGTTGTTAATCCCACCACAGTGGAAAGCATATCATGCCATTATATTAGGACAGTGCCTAGTCACAAAAAACACAGCCATTTTTCCAGCCAAAGAGAGGAGTCACAAAAAGCAGAAATAGACAAAATGAATCACTAACCTTTGATGATCTTCATCAGATGGCACTCATAGGACTTCATGTTACACAATACATGTATGTTTTGTTCGATAAAGTTAATATTTATATCCAAAAATCTCAGTTTACATTGGCGCGTTATGTTCAGTAATGTTTTGCCTCCAAAACAGCCGGTGATTTTGCAGAGAGCGACATCAATTTACAGAAATACTCATCATAAATGTTGATGAAAATACAAGTGTTATGCATGGAATTAAAGATATACTTCTCCTTAATGCAACCGCTGTGTCAGATTTCAAAAAGCTTTACAGCGAAAACACACCATGGAATAATCTGAGTACAGCGCTCAGCGACCAAAACAAGCCATACAGATACCCGCCATGTTGTGGAGTCAACAGAAGTCAGAAATAGCATTATAAATATTCACTTACCTTTGATCTTTATCGGAATGCACTCCCAGGAATCCCAGTTCCACAATAAATGTATATTTTGTTCGATAAAGTCCATCATTTATGTCCAAATACCTCCTTTATGTTCGCGCGTTTAGTTCACAAATCCAAATTCACAAGGTGCAGGCACTTAGTCCAGACGAAAAGTCAAACAGTTCCATTACAGTTCGTAGAAACATGTCAAACGATGTATAGAATCAATCTTTAGGATGTTTTTATCATAAATCTTCAATAATATTCCAACCGGACAATTCCTTTGTCTTTAGAAATGAAAGGGAACGCAGCTCGCGTGACTTAGCTCATTGCATTCTGCCAGACCCCTGACTCAAAGAGCCCTCATTCCCCCCTCCTTCCCAGTAGAAGCCTGAAACAAGGTTCTAAAGACTGTTGACATCTAATGGAAGCCTTACGAAGTGCAATCGGACAAAATTTACACTATCTTGGATAGGCATATACTTAAATCTACAAACCTCAGATTTCCCACTTCCTGGTTGGATTTCTTTTCTCAGGTTTTTTTCTGCCATATGAGTTCTGTTATACTCACAGACATCATTCAAACAGTTTTAGAAACTTCAGAGTGTTTCCTATCCAAATCTACTAATAATATGCATATCTTAGCTTCTGGGCCTGAGTAGCAGGCAGTTTACTCTGGGCACGCTTTTCATCCGAATGTGAAAATAGCGCCCCCAGCCATAAGAAGTTAACCTGTAAAGTTGAGCGAGGGGGATTGAGCATGACTGTGATAGAGTGATTCCTGTGTGAGAGAGTGACCCTGTCCTGAAGCAGCCCTCTAGCCCCTACCAGGTCCTGAAGCATCCCTCTAGGTCCTACCCTGTCCTGAAGCAGCCCTCTAGGTCCTACCCTGTCCTGAAGCATCCCTCTAGGCCCTATCCTGTCCTGAAGCAGCCCTCTATCCCCTACCCTGTCCTGTAGCATCCCTCTAGCCCCTACCCTGTCCTGAAGCATCCCTCTAGGCCCTATCCTGTCCTGAAGCAGCCCTCTATTCCCTACCCTGTCCTGAAGCATCCCTCTAGGCCCTACCCTGTCCTGAAGCATCCCTCTATTCCCTACCCTGTCCTGAAGCATCCCTCTAGCCCCTACTCTGTCCTGAAGCATCCCTCTAGCCCCTACTCTGTCCTGAAGCATCCCTCTATTCCCTACCCTGTCCTGAAGCAACCCTCTAGCCCCTACCCTGTCCTGAAGCAACCCTCTAGCCCCTACTCTGTCCTGAAGCAACCCTCTAGCCCCTACCCTGTCCTGAAGCATCCCTCTAGGCCCTATCCTGTCCTGAAGCAGCCCTCTAGTCCCTACCCTGTCCTGAAGCATCCCTCTAGTCCCCTACCCTGTCCTGAAGCATCCCTCTAGCCCCTACTCTGTCCTGAAGCATCCCTCTAGCCCCTACTCTGTCCTGAAGCATCCCTCTAGTCCCTACCCTGTCCTGAAGCATCCCTCTAGCCCCTACCCTGTCCTGAAGCAACCCTCTAGCCCCTACCCTGTCCTGAAGCAACCCTCTAGCCCCTACCCTGTCCTGAAGCATCCCTCTAGCCCCTACCCTGTCCTGAAGCATCCCTCTATTCCCTACCCTGTCCTGAAGCATCCCTCTAGTCCCTACCCTGTCCTGAAGCATCCCTCTAGCCCCTACTCTGTCCTGAAGCATCCCTCTATTCCCTACCCTGTCCTGAAGCTACCCTCTAGCCCCTACCCTGTCCTGAAGCATCCCTCTATTCCCTACCCTGTCCTGAAGCATCCCTCTAGTCCCTACCCTGTCCTGAAGCATCCCTCTAGCCCCTACTCTGTCCTGAAGCATCCCTCTAGTCCCTACCCTGTCCTGAAGCATCCCTCTATTCCCTACCCTGTCCTGAAGCATCCCTCTAGCCCCTACTCTGTCCTGAAGCATCCCTCTAGCCCCTACTCTGTCCTGAAGCATCCCTCTAGTCCCTACCCTGTCCTGAAGCAACCCTCTAGCCCCTACCCTGTCCTGAAGCATCCCTCTAGTCCCTACCCTGTCCTGAAGCAACCCTCTAGCCCCTACCCTGTCCTGAAGCATCCCTCTAGCCCCTACTCTGTCCTGAAGCATCCCTCTAGCCCCTACTCTGTCCTGAAGCATCCCTCTAGTCCCTACCCTGTCCTGAAGCATCCCTCTAGCCCCTACCCTGTCCTGAAGCATCCCTCTAGTCCCTACTCTGTCCTGAAGCAACCCTCTAGTCCCTACTCTGTCCTGAAGCATCCCTCTAGCCCCTACTCTGTCCTGAAGCAGCCCTCTAGGTCCTACTCTGTCCTGAAGCAGCCCTCTAGTCCCTACCCTGTCCTGAAGCATCCCTCTAGGCCCTATCCTGTCCTGAAGCATCCCTCTAGTCCCTACCCTGTCCTGAAGCATCCCTCTAGTCCCTACTCTGTCCTGAAGCATCCCTCTAGTCCCTACTCTGTCCTGAAGCATCCCTCTAGCCCCTACCCTGTCCTGAAGCAACCCTCTATTCCCTACTCTGTCCTGAAGCATCCCTCTAGGTCCTACTCTGTCCTGAAGCATCCCTCTAGTCCCTACCCTGTCCTGAAGCATCCCTCTAGGCCCTATCCTGTCCTGAAGCATCCTTCTAGTCCCTACCCTGTCCTGAAGCATCCCTCTAGTCCCTACTCTGTCCTGAAGCATCCCTCTAGGTCCTACTCTGTCCTGAAGCATCCCTCTAGTCCCTACCCTGTCCTGAAGCATCCCTCTAGGCCCTATCCTGTCCTGAAGCATCCCTCTAGTCCCTACCCTGTCCTGAAGCATCCCTCTAGTCCCTACCCTGTCCTGAAGCATCCCTCTAGTCCCTACCCTGTCCTGAAGCATCCCTCTAGTCCCTACCCTGTCCTGAAGCATCCCTCTATTCCCTACCCTGTCCTGAAGCATCCCTCTAGGTCCTACCCTGTCCTGAAGCAACCCTCTAGTCCCTACTCTGTCCTGAAGCATCCCTCTAGTCCCTACCCTGTCCTGAAGCATCCTTCTAGTCCCTACCCTGTCCTGAAGCATCCCTCTAGTCCCTACTCTGTCCTGAAGCATCCCTCTAGCCCCTACCCTGTCCTGAAGCATCCCTCTAGTCCCTACCCTGTCCTGAAGCATCCCTCTAGTCCCTACTCTGTCCTGAAGCAACCCTCTAGCCCCTACCCTGTCCTGAAGCAACCCTCTAGCCCCTACCCTGTCCTGAAGCAACCCTCTAGCCCCTACCAGGTCCTGAAGCATCCCTCTAGTCCATACCCTGTCCTGAAGCAACCCTCTAGCCCCTATCCTGTCCTGAAGCAACCCTCTATCCCCTACCAGGTCCTGAAGCATCCCTCTAGCCCCTACCCTGTCCTGAAGCATCCCTCTAGTCCCTACCCTGTCCTGAAGCATCCCTCTATTCCCTACCCTGTCCTGAAGCATCCCTCTAGCCCCTACCCTGTCCTGAAGCATCCCTCTAACCCCTACCCTGTCCTGAAGCATCCCTCTAGCCCCTACTCTGTCCTGAAGCATCCCTCTATTCCCTACCCTGTCCTGAAGCAACCCTCTAGTCCCTACCCTGTCTTGAAGCATCCCTCTAGCCCCTACCCTGTCCTGAAGCAACCCTCTAGTCCCTACCCTGTCCTGAAGCATCCCTCTAGCCCCTACCCTGTCCTGAAGCATCCCTCTAGGTCCTACCCTGTGCTGAAGCATCCCTCTTCCCCTACCCTGTCCTGAAGCATCCCTCTTTCCCTACCCTGTCCTGAAGCAACCCTCTAGCCCCTACCCTGTCCTGAAGCAACCCTCTAGTCCCTACTCTGTCCTGAAGCAACCCTCTAGTCCCTACTCTGTCCTGAAGCAACCCTCTAGCCCCTACCCTGTCCTGAAGCATCCCTCTAGCCCCTACCCTGTCCTGAAGCATCCCTCTAGGTCCTACCCTGTGCTGAAGCATCCCTCTATTCCCCTACCCTGTCCTGAAGCATCCCTCTTCCCCTACCCTGTCCTGAAGCATCCCTCTAGTCCCTACTCTGTCCTGAAGCAACCCTCTATTCCCTACCCTGTCCTGAAGCATCCCTCTAGCCCCTACCCTGTCCTGAAGCATCCCTCTAGCCCCTACCCTGTCCTGAAGCATCCCTCTAGTCCCTACCCTGTCCTGAAGCATCCCTCTAGCCCCTACTCTGTCCTGAAGCATCCCTCTAGTCCCTACCCTGTCCTGAAGCATCCCTCTAGCCCCTACCCTGTCCTGAACCATCCCTCTAGCCCCTACCCTGTCCTGAAGCAACCCTCTAGTCCCTACCCTGTCCTGAAGCATCCCTCTAGCCCCTACCCTGTCCTGAAGCATCCCTCTAGGTCCTACCCTGTGCTGAAGCATCCCTCTTCCCCTACCCTGTCCTGAAGCATCCCTCTTTCCCTACCCTGTCCTGAAGCAACCCTCTAGCCCCTACCCTGTCCTGAAGCAACCCTCTAGTCCCTACTCTGTCCTGAAGCAACCCTCTAGTCCCTACTCTGTCCTGAAGCATCCCTCTTCCCCTACTCTGTCCTGAAGCATCCCTCTTCCCCTACTCTGTCCTGAAGCATCCCTCTAGTCCCTACTCTGTCCTGAAGCATCCCTCTTCCCCTACTCTGTCCTGAAGCATCCCTCTAGCCCCTACTCTGTGCTGAAGCAACCCTCTAGCCCCTACCAGGTCCTGAAGCAACCCTCTAGCCCCTACTCTGTGCTGAAGCAACCCTCTAGCCCCTACCAGGTCCTGAAGCATCCCTCTAGCCCCTACCCTGTGCTGAAGCATCCCTCTAGTCCCCTACCAGGTCCTGAAGCAACCCTCTAGCCCCTACTCTTCCCTACATTGAGATAAGGAGTGGATTCAGTTCCTGGTGGTAGAAGCTCACTGTACTCCAGGGAACTGACCTATGGGGTAGGAGGTTGAGAGAGCGGTTGGTGCAGCAGGGGGACATTAGCAAGAGGCTCAGCTGTAATGTAGGCTGTTGGTTGGTGACCAGAATGTGTGCTTTGTGTGAGGCCTGTTGTTTGTGTGTGTGTCACTCGAGAGAGAGAGAGAGGGTCCTGTATTTTTTTTAGGGGCGGAGGCTGGGATGCAGTTGAGGGTTTTAAAGAAGTCCCTATTTGTGTGTGTGTGTGTGTGTGTGTGTGTGTGTGTGTGTGTGTGTGTGTGTGTGTGTGTGTGTGCAGCTATGTGTGGTAGTGATATGACAAATGGAGAATTTTGCTTAATGTTTAAACTGCCAAATGTTTTTCTCTCGGTTTTCTGTTAGAACTATAAGATATAATTTACAAGGCAGAATAATGGTCTCATTACGTATGTATGACGCTAGGGCTGGGCATCGAAGTTATATCTATCGCAACCCTTTACAGACACAATGCAGCTACGCTAACGGGTCGATAGCGACAATTAATACCCTTTCAGACACTGAAACAAAGCAGCGCGTCAGAAGCCTCTGTTTTCAGACAGTAGAATTCTGCTCCGGAATGTTCAGCGTTGTTTCCCTGACAACAATACACGTTACTGATTGGCGTGCTGCTGCTGTGTTGTTTATGGTAGCTAGATGTGTTTTATTTCTACTAAATGTCTTGGTAAATAATTGTATTTAACAAACTTTAAACTCCTTTTTAAATTTTTTTTTGAAAGGAATGGTCTGTGTGCAGGAGGCAGGCAGCAGCTCAATATTATTTGATTGACATTTCTGGTTGCCTAGTGATGGATTTAAGTCTGGCTTCAGAAGAGGCATTTCTTTACAGACAAGTTAAATGTCTGTTCATATCATAAGAGAAGGTTTTCGTGTCGGCGTTTAAAAAACCTTAGTGTAACCTACCTAGACAGACAGACCAGACAGACAGACCAGACAGACCAGACAGACCAGACAGACCAGACAGACCAGACCAGACAGACCCGACCCGACCCGACCCGACCGGATGCTTCCAAGGGGCCACATTCCATTATGTCTGAAAAGCCTAATCTATACAGGCTACTGTTATAGATTAGACTTGGATATTCTACGTGCGACAGACTGAAGACTTAACACACACTTACTTTGTTAGCGAAGACTCCGGGCAGGCCAGGGAGAAGCGTGCTCACGTCTTGGTAATCTGCTTCACAGTGTCTTGTCATGCAGGCCAGGGAGAAGCGTGCTCACGTTTTGGTAATCTGCATCAGTGTCTTGTCATGCAGGCCAGGGAGAAGCGTGCTCACGTCTTGGTAATCTGCATCAGTGTCTTGTCATGCAGGCCAGGGAGCAGGCCAGGGAGCAGGCCAGGGAGCAGGCCAGGGAGAAGCGTGCTCACGTCTTGGTAATCTGCTTCACAGTGTCTTGTCATGCAGGCTTTGCAATTTCACCAAATAGCCTCAAGTTCTCCTCTTCCTCTCTGGTTTTATTTGAGTTATACAACTTCCTCAGGCCTTTAAACACGGATAATACTATGTTTTGTGATAACTGAACTGTCATTTTAATTAAGTGGGGGAGAGGGGTGGGGGTATTTTTCTAAACGTTAAGGATCCCAACTTCATGTAAATGTTTTGACGTTGTTCTCTACGCCGCTAGTGTGTACACCAAGTCCCACCCCCCTGTATCACACAGAGCAGCAGAGACACTAGACTTGGACGGGTCTGTTGGTGTCTGAGAACACACATACTGACTATGTTTGGCCAGATGGTGGATCCGACTGGTAGAGGAATGACAGTAATGATAAACCACCTCCGATCTCTAGATTCTAGTGGAAAAATATCTCTGTCTTAACTAACCGACGCCTGGCAGGCTGGACCCATCGTCATTTACGAACCAGAACGTGGAGAGTCATCTTCCAGGGTTTGGTTTGGGAACGCCCAACATTCCTGCTGTTGTCCCTTGGTATTTCATCATCAGCATGCTCTGAGTGACCAGGTGTGTGTGTGTGTGTGTGTGTGTTGGTATGCTTCAGCGTCAGACAGGCAGTCTGTTGCTGCCCCAGCACACCACAGGAAACACACACTCACAAGGAAATTGGTGTGTGATAACATCTGCCAGTGTCCTGTTACAGTGTGTGTGATGGCGGCTGCCAGTGTCCTGTTACAGTGTGTGTGATGGCGGCTGCCAGTGTCCTGTTACAGTGTGTGTGATAACATCTGCCAGTGGCCAGTTAGTGTGTGTGATGGCGGCTGCCAGTGTCCTGTTACAGTGTGTGTGATGGCGGCTGCCAGTGTCCTGTTAGTGTGTGTGATGGCGGCTGCCAGTGTCCTGTTAGTGTGTGTGATGGCGGCTGCCAGTGTCCTGTTAGTGTGTGTGATAACAGCTGCCAGTGGCCAGTTAGTGTGTGTGATGGCGGCTGCCAGTGTCCTGTTACAGTGTGTGTGATGGCGGCTGCCAGTGTCCTGTTACAGTGTGTGTGATGGCGGCTGCCAGTGTCCTGTTACAGTGTGTGTGATAACATCTGCCAGTGTCCTGTTACAGTGTGTGTGATGGCGGCTGCCAGTGTCCTGTTACAGTGTGTGTGTGATGGCGGCTGCCAGTGTCCTGTTACAGTGTGTGTGATAACATCTGCCAGTGGCCAGTTAGTGTGTGTGATGGCGGCTGCCAGTGTCCTGTTACAGTGTGTGTGATGGCGGCTGCCAGTGTCCTGTTAGTGTGTGTGATGGCGGCTGCCAGTGTCCTGTTAGTGTGTGTGATGGCGGCTGCCAGTGTCCTGTTAGTGTGTGTGATAACAGCTGCCAGTGGCCAGTTAGTGTGTGTGATGGCGGCTGCCAGTGTCCTGTTACAGTGTGTGTGATGGCGGCTGCCAGTGTCCTGTTACAGTGTGTGTGATAACATCTGCCAGTGTCCTGTTAGTGTGTGTGATAACAGCTGCCAGTGTCCTGTTACAGTGTGTGTGATGGCGGCTGCCAGTGTCCTGTTACAGTGTGTGTGATGGCGGCTGCCAGTGTCCTGTTACAGTGTGTGTGATGGCGGCTGCCAGTGTCCTGTTACAGTGTGTGTGATGGCATCTGCCAGTGTCCTGTTACTGTGTGTGTGATAACATCTGCCAGTGTCCTATTACAGTTTGTGTGATAACAGCTGCCAGTGTCCTGTTACAGTGTGTGTGATGGCGGCTGCCAGTGTCCTGTTACAGTGTGTGTGATAACATCTGCCAGTGTCCTGTTACAGTGTGTGTGATGGCGGCTGCCAGTGTCCCGTGTCAGTGTCCATGTGTGTATCTGATAACTTTGTAATAATAACGTTCACTACTATAAGGAGTTACTTTAGAGTAGTGATGTGACATATTGAACATTTTTGTTACGTTTAAACTGCCATTTTTTAAAATCGTTTTTCTGTTAAAACGATAAGAAATAAAGAGTATAAATTACAGGTGAATACACAATGCCCTTCTGCCCGGTTTGGGTCTCACCGTGCGCCCCCTTTCAGATGTACCTTTACTACCATTACTGTCTCTCAATTCACCTCCCAAAGTCTGCATTTCCTTCTCATTTAACTTCTCAAATTATTGTCATACAGGACTTTGCTGCTGTCGCTGGCCTTTCTCTGCCATTTTTACCCAACGTTAATGACGATGACGTACGTAGTGGTGGGAGAGTCAACTCCAAAATAATTGATTCTTCTACTCCTTGTACGTCTACTCCTATTTCTGAATGTCAAGATTTGGTATCGACTCTTAAGATTCAGTATTTTTGGAACGGAGGATACCGATTTAGTTGCCTTTCTTCCGACAACACAGACGCTTGCATCTTTCATAGCGAGCTAAACAGTCACACACAGTATCTGCACATGTGCACCGGTTCGATTCCCACTGTTCACAGCGTGGTAGCCAGGGCACCAAAACAGCCTCGCGCTTCCACTTAGTTATTTGCGTAAATTGAGTTGAGGATCCTCGGGGGATGTGACAAATAACATTTAGATTTGATGACTTGTTGTATAGACTGCCCGGTGTTTCTACTGGTCACGCTCTCACAGACCACCGATAAGGCCTTTTCAAGGAGTAAGAGCGTACACACACACACACACACACACACACACACACACACACACACACACACACACACACACACACACACACACACACACACACACACACACACACCAACGGTTAGGAGAGTTGTGCAGTCCATTGCAGCCTAACTTGTGTTTAGACCTCTCTCAGATTTTTTAAACAATCCCCATCCCAGCATCCCCTGCTGTCTGGATCTGTAGCTGTTAGAGCCTCTCCAGATGTGTGTGCAGGTTGGCAGAACCATATCTGTTTCCAGAGCCGAATGGATCCTCTTGGAAAACCCTGACGGGGAGGTAGAAGGGGAGGGAGAGAGCGGGTGGGAGGTGAGTCTGGACGTTTAAAGACTGATGGCAGATGCCTGGGTACACAGGGGAGATACCATAGTAGGGATGCACATTTTGGTCAATATTTCTGCCGACTAACCCACCCTCATTAATCGGTTCACAAACAGTTCGATTTTGTTTCCCCCCCTCCCCCCAAACAGTAAAATGACGTGGCCAACAGAAAATACGTTGCGCGCATACAAGGAACGGAAATGTTTAATTAAGAGCTTTGAGAAACATACAACGATAGGAAGAAGCCTGTTGTCTTACAATCAAAAGACTGTTATAGTCTGTTATTGAACAACTCCCTGTGAGGAGCTCAGAAAACGTCATTCACAGGAGAACACTGCTCTAAAACAGAACATGTCATAGAAGGATGTGACAAAGATGAATGTCTCTGAAGAGAAACTTAGAAAGTGGGGGAATCTAATGGCAGCAACCACTGTAGGATGGGCTGCTGATATGACTAGGATCTCCTTCTCTCTCCCCCTCTTTCACTCCTGAGGGACTCTTTCTCTCGGCCCTATTGGTTACTTGAGCGATCCCCCCCCCCCCTCTCTGGGTTTTCAGGCAGTGGTGTTATTTTGGGATGTGCTATTTTGCTACATTTATCTCATTTTAGTTCTGCACTGTCTGCCAAGTTGACTCTCACATGGTGTCTCTATGTCAGAACTTGGTTCTGCTGTTGGGTGGAACTTCAGACCCACGAGGTGATGTCCCAAATGACAAACTTGTCCCTATATAGTGCACTACCCATAGGACTCAGGTCAAAAGTAACACACCATTTGGGAAACTCTCCGGTCCCAGATTTTGTTTTTAATGCTGTGTAGACAATTCCTATGGTCGTTGAAATGCCAAAACATGGCCGTAGGAGTTGGCAAGAGAGCAAAACCAGATCTGGGATCAGGCTAGATATGATTCATGGATGTTTTGGGTTGGTTTGGACGGATGGATGGCTTGATATTTTTTGATTTGGTTGGACAAATGCAGGCATGTTTTCGATTGGTTGGATGCATGTCCAGATTGCTGTGACGTTCTCCCATAATGACATATTGTTTTAGTTCCTGTTTTGATCCTGACATGTCCCTCCTTTTCCTCCAGATCATCCTGAGAGACTGACACACACAGGACAGAAGAATGTACCAGACACTGACGCCTTTTGTAAGTAGGCTTCAATGTTCCTTTAAAGGTTTTAGCCAACGTTTCTATGACATTGCTTTTTATGACTGACTGTTAAAGGGATTGTTTATGACTGACTGTTAAAGGGAGTGTTTATGACTGACTGTTAAAGGGAGTGTTTATGACTGACTGTTAAAGGGAGTGTCTATGACTGACTGTTAAAGGGATTGTTTATGACTGACTGTTAAAGGGATTGTTTATGACTGACTGTTAAAGGGATTGTTTATGACTGACTGTTAAAGGGATTGTCTATGACTGACTGTTAAAGGGAGTGTCTATGACTGACTGTTAAAGGGATTGTTTATGACTGACTGTTAAAGGGATTGTCTATGACTGACTGTTAAAGGGATTGTCTATGACTGACTGTTAAAGGGATTGTTCTCATAAATGATTCCTTTATGCGGCTCTCTGAGCAGGGTTTTAAATTCACTGTAGATTCTAGCACTGGGCAGCAGGTAGCCTAGCAGTTAATCTTGACGCACGGATCCCTTTAGTGGGATCATTTTCATCAACAACCTCTTAATTGCAGAGTGCCAAATTCAAAAAAAATTGCTAAAAATATTTATATTCATGAATCACAAGTGCAATATAGCAAAACACAGCTTAGCTTGTTGTTAATCGACCTGTCGTGTCAGATTTTGAAAATATGCTTTACAGCGAAAGCAATCCAAGCGTTTGTGTGAGTTTATCGATCACTAGACAAAACATTAAGAACACCTAGGAGCAATGTAGATTGTTCACGAAAGTCAGAAAAGCAATACAATTAATCGCTTACCTTTGATGATCTTCGGATGTTTGCACTCACGAGACTCCCAGTTACACAATAAATGTTCCTTTTGTTCGATAAAGATTATTTTTATATCAAAAAACCTCCATTTGTTTGGTGCGTTATGTTCAGTATTCCACAGCCTTAGGCAGGTCATCAAGGCTTGACGAAAATTCAAATAGTATCCGTAAAGTTCGTAGAAACATGTGAAACGTTTTTAATAATCAATCCTCAGGTTGTTTTTAACATAAACAATCGATAATATTTCAACCGGACTGTAAACTATTCAATACTAGAGAGAAAGAAAATGTCTAGCTACCAGTGTTGCGCGCATGAACTAATGGAAGGACATCGGCCATCCACTGACGCGATTTGATAAATCTCGCTCATTTTTCAGAATAAAAGCTTGAAACTATGTCTAAAGACTGTTCACACCCTGAGGAAGCCACAGGAAAAGGAATCTGGTTGATATCCCTTTAAATGGACGAAAGGCAGGCAATGGAACAGTGATTTTTCAAAATAAGAGTCACTTCCGGGTTGGATTTCCTCAGGTTTTCGCCTGCAAAATCAGTTCTGTTATACTCACTTCAATATTTTGACAGTTTTGGAAACTTTAGAGTGTTTTCTATCCTACTCTGTCAATTATATGCATATTCTAGCATCTGGACCTGAGAAATAGGCAGCTTACAATGGGATTTTTTTCTTCTTCCAAACATAGAAATTCTGCCCCCTAGCTTCAAGAGGTTTTAAGAGAGTTGGGACAGTAACCCGAAAGGTCACTGTTCACCTAGTCGGCTCGGGGATTCAAACCAATCTGTCAATGTGCTCTTGAGCTAGAGCACTAAGTCATTAGAGCACTTAACTTGAATCGCTCCTGTAAGTGGCTCTGGATAAGAGCATCTGCTAAATGACAAAAATGTTAAATGGTTGGTTGTCAAGGATACTGCTGTGCTGTTCTGTTTCCTCTGGCATTGTAGTTGGTGTTCCAAGAGTTCTATTTCCTATCTTGGACCGGTGGGATGTTATTATGTGAAGTAAAGTGTTTTTTTATTTTATTAGAAATTGTGTCTCTGTATTGTATTTAAATCCAGTATTAACTAGTAAAAAGGAAAGGAGAGCTATTGAGAATTTTCCCATCTACCCAAATGGCTGTTAGATGTCCTCTCTGCCTCCACTCAACCACTTCAGAACCAACCATTTTTCATCTCAGCAGAACAGAACACCTTTTACAAAGACTCATGGGGCTTTTAGAACAGTAACACTTGTGTTTTACGGGAGGAAAGTAGTGAGTAGGCGACCCTCATCTTCTCATATCAAGGTAGAATAGCATGTAGTGTTCCTAACAAACGCTATCCTCCTCCTCCTCCTCCTCCCAGCTTTGCTGGAGCTGCTGTCTCGGGAAGCTGCTATCGTTCTCCTCCTCCTCCTCCTCCTCCCAGCTTTGCTGGAGCTGCTGTCTCGGGAAGCTGCTATCGTTCTCCTCCTCCTCCTCCTCCTCCCAGCTTTGCTGGAGCTGCTGTCTCGGGAAGCTGCTATCGTTCTCCTCCTCCTCCTCCTCCCAGCTTTGCTGGAGCTGCTGTCTCGGGAAGCTGCTATCGTTCTCCTCCTCCTCCTCCTCCTCCTCCTCCTCCTCCTCCTCCTCCTCCTCCTCCCAGCTTTGCTGGAGCTGCTGTCTCGGGAAGCTGCTATCGTTCTCCTCCTCCTCCTCCTCCCAGCTTTGCTGGAGCTGCTGTCTCGGGAAGCTGCTATCGTTCTCCTCCTACTCACCCTGTACTCTAATTTGGAAGCGGAGAGAGACGGAGAGAGACTGAGTAGGGAAAGTAGGTGAAATGGGGAATTATAGAATAAACAACATGAGCTGTCGCACACCCATAAAAAAATATTTTGTGTGGAGGTGCTGACTAACGGCGAATAAACTATCAAAAATAAAGAGTCGCACACTCTAAATATAAACTCTCTTGTCATTTATTGGGTAAATCACCAACGTTTCAGGCATCACTGTGCCTTCTTCAGGGTAATGTCATGAATACTTGAACCAGGTTATGTAACCAAACTAATTGCGCTGTTTGTCTACATAACCTGGTTCAAGTATTCATGATATTACCCTGAAGAAGGCACAGTGATGCCTGAAACGTTGGTGATTTACCCAATAAATGACTGGGAATGGGAAATGGTGGTGAAGTTTTTCTTAATTAGTGAGGTTAAAATATGAAGCGTCATTCAGGTCTACGAACAGACACTGATAACAGTGGAAGAGCCTAGATGAGCATCCTGGGTCCTCTGTATCATCTGTTTATCACAGGCAACATCGACGTAGTCGTGCTACAAACACCAAATCCTTTCTCCAAATGTAAAACTAGGATGAAATCTAGATTTACAGCAGGGTTATCTTTTCGTTCTCCTTCCTGAGAGAGTGGACGGCTACACAGAGCCATTATTCTGCTGAACACTGTGATTAGGGCTTGTCTAGCCTGACACACTGCTCTTCCTGCCTTTCGCTAGCCTCTAACCGGGGGTAATGAGAAGGCTTTGATTTGAGCTGCTGAGGATCGTGTCTGTGTGTGTTCAGACTACAGAATGCCTTTTGAGTTAGTCACATGGACAGACAGCTGGGAGAATGGGATATTTTTTTGACAGGTGTGTCTTTTGGAAGAGAGGTGATGGGAAAGGAGTTCAGAGCGTTAATGGGATCAACCTGGAGCCCAAGTGCATTGTGGATAACCACAGGCTGGAAGGTGTTTTAGACCTCACGTCCATCAGACCACTCATACACTTAAAACCCAGGTTTCTAGCCCAGGAGGTTCTGCAGGGAGTCTTTTAAAAAGAAAATAATATTACTATCAACAGATTAAACAGATTTTAGGGATCCGTGGAATAAGTTGCGGCTGTAATACAATTCAATAAACTGTAATATTATTAATCTATAATGTATGTTCTTAACCCTGGGTAACATGAGCCTGGGAGGCTCAGACTTTTTTGTAAACAATTATGACTTTTCAGATTTAAATCCACATTAGCCACCTATGCCAAATGATATTGATAGATCTGGTGGTGTTCGTTATAGGAGAGCTGGTCTCTCAGCATTACAGGAGGAGAGCTGGTCTCTCGGCATTACAGGAGGAGAGCTGGTCTCTCGGCGTTACAGGAGGAGAGCCGGTCTCTCGGCGTTACAGGAGGAGAGCCGGTCTCTCGGCGTTACAGGAGGAGAGCCGGTCTCTCGGCGTTACAGGAGGAGAGCCGGTCTCTCGGCGTTACAGGAGGAGAGCCGGTCTCTCGGCGTTACAGGAGGAGAGCCGGTCTCTCGGCGTTACAGGAGGAGAGCCGGTCTCTCGGCGTTACAGGAGGAGAGCCGGTCTCTCGGCGTTACAGGAGGAGAGCCGGTCTCTCGGCGTTACAGGAGGAGAGCCGGTCTCTCGGCGTTACAGGAGGAGAGCCGGTCTCTCGGCGTTACAGGAGGAGAGCCGGTCTCTCGGCGTTACAGGAGGAGAGCCGGTCTCTCGGCGTTACAGGAGGAGAGCCGGTCTCGGCGTTACAGGAGGAGAGCTGGTGGTATTGGTTATAGGAGGAGAGCTGGTCTCTCGGCGTTACAGGAGGAGAGCTGGTCTCTCGGCGTTACAGGAGGAGAGCTGGTCTCTCGGCGTTACAGGAGGAGAGCTGGTCTCTCGGCGTTACAGGAGGAGAGCTGGTCTCTCGGCGTTACAGGAGGAGAGCTGGTCTCTCGGCGTTACAGGAGGAGAGCTGGTCTCTCGGCGTTACAGGAGGAGAGCTGCTGGTGTTGGTTATAGGAGAGCCGGTCTCTCAGTTTCACACCACTTCCGTTGATAACACCTTCCTGGAACTCTGATGAATATGATAAGCCAGTCTGTGGGGTTATGAGAAATGCATGAATAATGTTCTCGTCTAGGTGAAATAAAGACATTGGTGATAAAAATGCAACGCTGCTCTTCCTCGCTCCGATAAGCAGTTGACTATACTCCCATCTGTAAGCATTGTGATAATGTTAACGTCTGAATAAAGGGATTGACTTGAAGGCATAACCCAATGGGTCTTCCATCAGCCCAACACACACAGTACATCTAAACTCAGCAAAAATAAACGTCCTCTCACTGTCAACTGCGTTTATTTTCATCAAATTTAACGTGTGTAAATATTTGTATAAACATAACAAGATTCAACAACTGAGACATAAACTGAACAAGTTCCACAGACATGTGACTAACAGAAATGGAATAATGTGCCCCTGAACAAGGGGGGGGGGGGGTCAAAATCAAAAGTAACGTCCTACCCAGCCTCTGGTGTTGTCATACTGTCTTCATGTAAAACCTCCTCCTCCTACCCAGCCTCTGGTGTTGTCATACAGTCTTCATGTAAAACCTCCTCCTCCTACCCAGCCTCTGGTGTTGTCACACTGTCTTCATGTAAAACCTCCTCCTACCCAGCCTCTGGTGTTGTCACACTGTCTTCATGTAAAACCTCCTCCTACCCAGCCTCTGGTGTTGTCATACTGTCTTCATGTAAAACCTCCTCCTACTACCCAGCCTCTGGTGTTGAATACTGTCTTCATATAAAACCTCCTACTACCCAGCATCTGGTGTAGTCACACTGTCTTCATGTAAAACCTCCTCCTACCACCCAGCATCTGGTGTAGTCACACTGTCTTCATGTAAAACCTCCTCCTCCTACCCAGCCTCTGGTGTAGTCACACTGTCTTCATGTAAAACCTCCTCCTACCCAGCATCTGGTGTTGTCACACTGTCTTCATGTAAAACCTCCTCCTCCTACCCAGCCTCTGGTGTTGTCACACTGTCTTCATGTAAAACCTCCTCCTACCACCCAGCCTCTGGTGTTGTCATACTGTCTTCATGTAAAACCTCCTCCTACCACCCAGCCTCTGGTGTTGTCACACTGTCTTCATGTAAAACCTCCTCCTACCCAGCCTCTGGTGTAGTCACACTGTCTTCATGTAAAACCTCCTACTACCCAGCCTCTGGTGTTGTCACACTGTCTTCATATAAAACCTCCTACTATTCAGCCTCTGGTGTAGTCACACTGTCTTCATGTAAAACCTCCTCCTACCCAGCCTCTGGTGTTGAATACTGTCTTCATGTAAAACCTCCTCCTACTACCCAGCCTCTGGTGTAGTCACACTGTCTTCATATAAAACCTCCTACTACCCAGCCTCTGGTGTAGTCACACTGTCTTCATGTAAAACCTCCTCCTCCCACCCAGCCTCTGGTGTTGTCACACTGTCTTCATGTAAAACCTCCTCCTACCACCCAGCCTCTGGTGTTGTCACACTGTCTTCATGTAAAACCTCCTCCTACCCAGCCTCTGGTGTAGTCATACTGTCTTCATGTAAAACCTCCTCCTACTACCCAGCCTCTGGTGTTGTCACACTGTCTTCATGTAAAACCTCCTCCTACCCAGCCTCTGGTGTAGTCATACTGTCTTCATGTAAAACCTCCTCCTACTACCCAGCCTCTGGTGTTGTCACACTGTCTTCATGTAAAACCTCCTCCTACCACCCAGCCTCTGGTGTTGTCATACTGTCTTCATGTAAAACCTCCTCCTACCACCCAGCCTCTGGTGTTGTCACACTGTCTTCATGTAAAACCTCCTCCTACCCAGCCTCTGGTGTAGTCATACTGTCTTCATGTAAAACCTCCTCCTACTACCCAGCCTCTGGTGTAGTCATACTGTCTTCATGTAAAACCTCCTCCTACTACCCAGCCTCTGGTGTAGTCATACTGTCTTCATGTAAAACCTCCTCCTACTACCCAGCCTCTGGTGTTGTCACACTGTCTTCATGTAAAACCTCCTCCTACCACCCAGCCTCTGGTGTTGTCATACAGTCTTCATGTAAAACCTCCTACTACCCAGCCTCTGGTGTTGTCATACAGTCTTCATGTAAAACCTCCTCCTACCACCCAGCCTCTGGTGTTGTCACACTGTCTTCATGTAAAACCTCCTCCTACCACCCAGCCTCTGGTGTTGTCACACTGTCTTCATGTAAAACCTCCTCCTACCACCCAGCCTCTGGTGTTGAATAGCCTACTAACAGTCTATTCTGTCCCAGACACAGTAACCTATTGTTCCTCTCTGACACGCCACACAACAGACCCTTTGTTTGGAACAACCGTTTATTCAACCATAGTCTGTGAGGCATTTACAGAGGACCCCCTTTTTGGCTACACAGCGTGCCTGAGCTAAAAACAAAAACACTCACCACACTGCTTCTTCCCATGAGCACCTTGGAGAAGGACCCTCTTTCCTCAGTGTAGTGGTCCAGGTGTTTGTCCACACATGATCACTCACTTCGTCCTCCAACGGGGACATTTGATTGCACCATCCAATACAAATAATACCAATAAATACACAATAATATATTTTTTTTAAACACCAGGGACGCACATTGAAAGCAGCACATCATCAATGAAGCTTATGAAGTAAGTGTTGGTGTCTTTTTAAAAAGCCTCGTGGCATAAAGTTAAAAAGGATCTGCGGAAATATCCATTGCACTGTATGGCTATGATCCAGGGTTATAGGAATGTAATGCAGCCTAGTTGGACCTTCACTGTTGTGGTGTAGTTCTCCAGTTGTAAGACCAGCAGACCAGGTCTGCCCTTTAGTCTGGCTTTGATACATTGTTTCAGAAGTGTATTGTGGTTGGTTATAGTATTGATACAGTTATACGAGTGTATTGTGGTTGGCTATAGTATTGATACAGTTATATGAGTGTATTGTGGTTGGCTATAGTATTGATACAGTGTTGTAAGAGTATTGCGGTTGGCTATAGTATTGATACAGTGTTGTAAGAGTGTATTGTGGTTGGCTATAGTATTGATACAGTGTTGTAAGAGTATTGTGGTTGGCTATAGTATTGATACAGTGTTGTAAGAGTGTATTGTGGTTGGCTATAGTATTAATACAGTGTTGTAAGAGTATTGCGGTTGGCTATAGTATTGATACAGTGTTGTAAGAGTGTATTGTGGTTGGCTATAGTATTGATACAGTGTTGTAAGTGTATTGTGGTTGGCTATAGTATTGATACAGTGTTGTAAGAGTGTATTGTGGTTGGCTATAGTATTGATACAGTGTTGTAAGAGTGTATTGTGGTTGGCTATAGTATTGATACAGTGTTGTAAGAGTGTATTGTGGTTGGCTATAGTATTGATACAGTGTTGTAAGAGTGTATTGTGGTTGGCTATAGCATTGATACAGTGTTGTAAGAGTATTGTGGTTGGCTATAGTATTGATACGGTGTTGTAAGAGTGTATTGTGGTTGGCTATAGTATTGATACAGTGTTGTAAGAGTATTGTGGTTGGCTATAGTATTGATACAGTGTTGTAAGAGTGTATTGTGGTTGGCTATAGCATTGATACAGTGTTGTACGAGTTTATTTTAGTTCTTCATGATGTGAGAATGTGCCTGAGGGGTCTAGATCTGTCTCCTGTTTCCCAGATGAGAGAAGAGGTCTCTGTCTCCTGTTTCCCAGATGAGAGAAGAGGTCTCTGTCTCCTGTTTCCCAGATGAGAGAAGAGGTCTCTGTCTCCTGTTTCCCAGATGAGAGAAGAGGTCTCTGTCTCCTGTTTCCCAGATGAGAGAAGAGGTCTCTGTCTCTTGTTTCCCAGATGAGAGAAGAGGTCTCTGTCTCTTGTTTCCCAGATGAGAGAAGAGGTCTCTGTCTCCTGTTTCCCAGATGAGAGAAGAGGTCTCTGTCTCCTGTTTCCCAGATGAGAGAAGAGGTCTCTGTCTCCTGTTTCCCAGATGAGAGAAGAGGTCTCTGTCTCCTGTTTCCCAGATGAGAGAAGAGGTCTCTGTCTCCTGTTGCCCAGATGAGAGAAGAGGTCTCTGTCTCCTGTTTCCCAGATGAGAGAAGAGGTCTCTGTCTCCTGTTTCCCAGATGAGAGAAGAGGTCTCTGTCTCCTGTTTCCCAGATGAGAGAAGAGGTCTCTGTCTCCTATTTCCCAGATGAGAGAAGAGGTCTCTGTCTCCTGTTTCCCAGATGAGAGAAGAGGTCTCTGTCTCCTGTTTCCCAGATGAGAGAAGAGGTCTCTGTCTCCTGTTTCCCAGATGAGAGAAGAGGTCTCTGTCTCCTGTTTCCCAGATGAGAGAAGAGGTCTCTGTCTCCTGTTTCCCAGATGAGAGAAGAGGTCTCTGTCTCCTGTTTCCCAGATGAGAGAAGAGGTCTCTGTCTCCTGTTTCCCAGATGAGAGAAGAGGTCTCTGTCTCCTGTTTCCCAGATGAGAGAAGAGGTCTCTGTCTCCTGTTTCCCAGATGAGAGAAGAGGTCTCTGTCTCCTGTTTCCCAGATGTGAGAAGAGGTCTCTGTCTCCTGTTTCCCAGATGACAGAAGAGGTCTCTGTCTCCTGTTTCCCAGATGAGAGAAGAGGTCTCTGTCTCTTGTTTCCCAGATGAGAGAAGAGGTCTCTGTCTCTTGTTTCCCAGATGAGAGAAGAGGTCTCTGTCTCTTGTTTCCCAGATGAAAGAAGAGGTCTCTGTCTCTTGTTTCCCAGATGAGAGAAGAGGTCTCTGTCTCTTGTTTCCCAGATGAGAGAAGAGGTCTCTGTCTCTTGTTTCCCAGATGAAAGAAGAGGTCTCTGTCGACTGTTTCCCAGATGAGAGAAGAGGTCTCTGTCGACTGACGCCAGCTATGCTGACTGACTCAATCCCTCTCCTGCTCTTCCGCTTTGTCCATCTGCTATTTAATTCGGTCCATCTTTCCATCTCTCCGCATCATTCTGTCTCCCACACACTCTCTCTGTCGCTCTTTCTCTCTCCCTGCTGTTCTCTCCATATTTTTCTCTCTATTGCAATGCTCTTTCTCTCTCGCTCTCTCTCTCGCTCTCTCTCTCCCTCTCTCTCTCCCTCTCCCTCTCCATCCCTTCATCCCTTCCACTCCCACATGGAGTGAAGAGTCATTAATCTCTGTGCAGCCCCCTGCCTCTCTGCTGCTCTATCTTCAACAGCCTTGCTGTTCATCAACTAGTACATTGGACAGGAACCACAATTATATTAACTCTGAAACTGAATGCAGTGGCGCTCAGCTTGACCTTATTCCAGTAAATTATCTAACATAAGATGCTCTTGAAAAGTGACCATGAATTTTGCATCTCTTTATAGTGCATATCAGCCTTTATAAATAGCATTTCTGTTCTGTTAGTAACCCATCCCACTGAGGTTTGTCCTGTCGGTCTGTTCTGAACAACACGTCCCATTTCAAATGTGTCACTTCCTTAACCTGGGAGGGGAACAGGAAGTGAACAGGAAGTGACATAGTGTACTACGTTTCCGGTGTTGACAGTGTTATAGCCCTGCCTCTAGCCCTGCCTCCCAGCGGATGAAGAGATGCTATTGGCTAGCCTACAGTACCTGGCAGCTGCTTGGTCGACCGGCGTGTCAGAGATACGGTATTCTATAATCTAGTTTTGCAAACTATCATTCCATGTAGACTTGAAACTTTTGAGAACAAGAACATTCTGATCTGCATTCTGACTAGAATTTCATTGTCTTTTGAAGGTGGAACTTTTGGTTCAAGCATGGTGGTCATTAGAAAAGTCTGTATTTCTACGGCCCTGTCCAGGATTGAAAGATGTAACAGCTGGCTTCAACATAGCAGCGCCTCCCCTACAGAGCCTCCCCTACAGAGCCTCCCCTACAGAGCCTCCCCTACAGAGCCTCCCCTACAGAGCCTTCCCTAGCAGAGCCTTCCCTAGCAGAGCCTCCCATACAGAGCCTCCCATACAGAGCCTCCCATACAGAGCCTCCCATACAGAGCCTCCCCTACAGAGCATCCCCTACAGAGCCTCCCCTACAGAGCCTCCCCTACAGAGCCTCCCATAGTAGAGCCTCCCATAGCAGAGCCTCCCATAGCAGAGCCTCCCATAGCAGAGCCTCCCATACAGAGCCTCCCATACAGAGCCTCCCATACAGAGCCTCCCATACAGAGCCTCCCATAGCAGAGCCTCCCATAGCAGAGCCTCCCCTACAGAGCCTCCCCTACAGAGCCGCCCCTACAGAGCCTCCCCTACAGAGTCTCCCCATACAGAGTCTCCCCATACAGAGTCTCCCCATACAGAGTCTCCCCATACAGAGTCTCCCCATACAGTCTCCCCTACAGCACCTCCCCTACACATCCTTAGCCTTGTATAGAGCCTCCCATAGCAGAGCCTCCCCTGCAGAGCCTCCCCTACAGAGCCTCCCCTACAGAGCCTCCCCATACAGAGCCTCCCATACACATCCTTAGCCTTGTATAGAGCCTCCCATACACATCCTTAGCCTTGTATAGAGCCTCCCCTACAGAGCCTCCCATACAGAGCCTCCCCTACAGCACATCCCCTACAGAGCCTCCCATACACATCCTTAGCCTTGTATAGAGCCTCCCATACACATCCTTAGCCTTGTATAGAGCCTCCCCTACAGAGCCTCCCCATACAGAGCCTCCCATACACATCCTTAGCCTCGTATAGAGCCTCCCCTACAGAGCCGTAGCCTTGTATAGAGCCTCCCCTACAGAGCCGTAGCCTTGTATAGAGCCTCCCCTACAGAGCCTCCCCTACAGATCCGTAGACTTGTATAGAGCGGAGTCTATTGACACACAGGCTAACATAACCTGACCTCTATTGCATATCAGCTCTGGACAAGACTAGCAGTCAGAGCAGGTGGCTTCTACATTAGCCGACCGTACGACCTTTCACCTCACTGTTGCAACACATCTGAGCTGACCAAACACAACCGCTGTCCCTTACATTACAGTCTGTTGACACAGTACGGTGCCAGTCTAACAGAACCACCTCACCTCCCTTCGGGGGACACAGCTGGTTTTAACAGTATATAGCTGACAATACAACCTTTCCTCACGGATACATAGTGAAGTTCGATGGTGTTTTGACCTCATCTGAGATGGTCTGTATCCAGGCAACACTTAAGATCACATGCAATGTGGACCTGTAGTAACCATAATGCATTATGTCCAATAGGCCTCCCATCAGTCTGTGTCCAATAGGCCTCCCATCAGTCTGTGTCCAATAGGCCTGCCATCAGACTGTGTCCAATAGGCCTCCCATCAGACTGTGTCCAATAGGCCTCCCATCAGACTGTGTCCAATAGGCCTCACATCAGACTGTGTCCAATAGGCCTCACATCAGACTGTGTCCAATAGGCCTCCCATCAGACTGTGTCCAATAGGCCTCCCATCAGACTGTGTCCAATAGGCCTCCCATCAGACTGTGTCCAATAGGCCTCCCATCAGACTGTGTCCAATAGGCCTCCCATCAGACTGTGTCCAATAGGCCTCCCATCAGGCTGTGTCCAATAGGCCTCCCATCAGGCTGTGTCCAATAGGCCTCCCATCAGGCTGTGTCCAATAGGCCTCCCATCAGGCTGTGTCCAATAGGCCTCCCATCAGGCTGTGTCCAATAGGCCTCCCATCAGGCTGTGTCCAATAGGCCTCCCATCAGGCTGTGTCCAATAGGCCTCCCATCAGGCTGTGTCCAATAGGCCTCTCATCAGACTGTGTCCAATAGGCCTCCCATCAGACTGTGTCCAATAGGCCTCCCATCAGACTGTGTCCAATAGGCCTCCCATCAGACTGTGTCCAATAGGCCTCCCATCAGACTGTGTCCAATAGGCCTCCCATCAGAATGTGTCCAATAGGCCTCCCATCAGTCTGTGTCCAATAGGCCTCCCATCAGACTGTGTCCAATAGGCCTCCCATCAGACTGTGTCCAATAGGCCTCCCATCAGACTGTGTCCAATAGGCCTCCCATCAGACTGTGTCCAATAGGCCTGCCATCAGACTGTGTCCAATACGCCTCCCATCAGACTGTGTCCAATAGGCCTCCCATCAGACTGTGTCCAATAGGCCTCCCATCAGACTGTGTCCAATAGGCCTGCCATCAGACTGTGTCCAATAGGCCTGCCATCAGACTGTGTCCAATAGGCCTGCCATCAGACTGTGTCCAATAGGCCTGCCATCAGACTGTGTCCAATAGGCCTGCCATCAGACTGTGTCCAATAGGCCTGCCATCAGACTGTGTCCAATAGGCCTGCCATCAGACTGTGTCCAATAGGCCTCCCACCAGACTGTGTCCAATAGGCCTCCCACCAGACTGTGTCCAATAGGCTTCCCATCAGACTGTGTCCAATAGGCCTCCCATCAGACTGTGTCCAATAGTGTCCAATAGGCCTCCCATCAGACTCTCTGGTCCTGTCTGGTCCTCAGTACAGTAGCTAGATACACCTCTCTGGTCCTCATTACAGTAGCTAGATATACCTCTCCGGTCCTGGCTGGTCCTCATTACAGTAGCTAGATATACACCTCCGGTCCTGGCTGGTCCTCAGTACAGTAGCTAGATATACACCTCTCCGGTACTGGCTGGTCCTCATTACAGTAGCTAGATACACCTCTGGTCCTCAGTACAGTAGCTATGTACACCTCTCTGGTCGTGGCTGCTCCTCATTACAGTAGCTAGATACACCTCTGGTCCTGGCTGGTCCTCATTACAGTAGCTAGATACATCTCTCTGGTCCTCAGTACAGTAGCTATGTACACCTCACTGGTCGTGGCTGCTCCTCATTACAGTAGCTAGATACATCTCTCTGGTCCTCAGTACAGTAGCTATGTACACCTCTGGTCCTCAGTACAGTAGCTATGTACACCTCTCTGGTCGTGGCTGCTCCTCATTACAGTAGCTAGATACACCTCTGGTCCTGGCTGGTCCTCAGTGCAGTAGCTAGATACACCTCTCTGGTCCTCAGTACAGTAGCTATGTACACCTCTGGTCCTCAGTACAGTAGCTATGTACACCTCTCTGGTCGTGGCTGCTCCTCATTACAGTAGCTAGATACACCTCTGGTCCTGGCTGGTCCTCATTACAGTAGCTAGATACACCTCTCTGGTCCTGGCTGGTCCTCATTACAGTAGCTAGATACACCTCTCTGGTCCTGGCTGGTCCTCAGTACAGTAGCTAGATACACCTCTCCGGTCCTGGCTGGTCCTCAGTGCAGTAGCTAGATATACCGCTCTGGTCCTGGCTGGTCCTCAGTACAGTAGCTAGATACATCTCTCTGGTCCTGGCTGGTCCTCATTACAGTAGCTAGATACACCTCTCTGGTCCTGGCTGGTCCTCATTATAGTAGCTAGATACACCTCTCTGGTCCTGACTGGTCCTCATTACAGTAGCTAGATACACCTCTCTGGTCCTGGCTGGTCCTCATTACAGTAGCTAGATACACCTCTCTGGTCCTGGTTGGTCCTCATTACAGTAGCTAGATACACCTCTCTGGTCCTGGCTGGTCCTCAGTACAGTAGCTAGATACACCTCTCTGGTCCTCAGTGCAGTAGCTAGATACACCTCTCTGGTCCTGGCTGGTCCTCATTACAGTAGCTAGATACACCTCTCTGGTCCTGACTGGTCCTCATTACAGTAGCTAGATACACCTCTCTGGTCCTGGCTGGTCCCCAGTACAGTAGCTATGTACACCTCTCTGGTCCTGGCTGGTCCTCAGTACAGTAGCTAGATACACCTCTGGTCCTGGCTGGTCCTCATTACAGTAGCTAGATACACCTCTCTGGTCCTGGCTGGTCCCCAGTACAGTAGCTATGTACACCTCTCTGGTCCTGGCTGGTCCTCAGTACAGTAGCTAGATACACCTCTGGTCCTGGCTGGTCCTCATTACAGTAGCTAGATACACCTCTCTGGTCCTGGCTGGTCCTCATTACAGTAGCTAGATACACCTCTCTGGTCCTGGCTGGTCCTCATTACAGTAGCTAGATACACCTCTGGTCCTGGCTGGTCCTCATTACAGTAGCTAGATACACCTCTCTGGTCCTGGCTGGTCCTCAGTACAGTAGCTAGATACACCTCTGGTCCTGGCTGGTCCTCATTACAGTAGCTAGATGCACCTCTGGTCCCTGTCAGGGAACCAGCTCTACTATTGTTATGATGTATTATTCTGCCTTCGTCAAGCTCTTTTCAATGGCAGCAGTATCAGCTCTGAACTCTGGCCGTCTACCAAGTTCCCCTTCTTTCGAAGCCTGCTGAAAAGGCTAGAATTAAATGATGCACTCTCTTTCTCCTTTGCTCTCTCTCCTCATCTAATTCCCCCTCTTTCTTTGCTTGTCAAGCCAACCCGTGTCAAGCCAAATCCTCTTTTTGTTAATTACACGATCAAAGTTCTCTCTCCCTCGCCACAGTCTCTCTCTTTCTCCCTCTGTTTCTCTCATTCTCTCTCTCGCTCGCTCAGCTATTTCTGTCCCCTCAATGCCGTGCCACCTCACACAGCGTTGTGGACGTGTTGCTAGGGCCCAGGGTGGGAGAGCGAGGAGGAAGTGTTTATCGAGAGGGAGGGGGAGACCCAAAACCCAGTTCCACAGCAAACGGTCGTTTTAGATTTCCTGCGGGCGTTCTGATTTGCTCTAGATACGCGTGTGTGTGTGTGTGTGTGTGTGTGTGTGTGTGTGTGTGTGTGTGTGTGTGTGTGTGTGTGTGTGTGTGTGTGTGTGGCAGAGTGATTGGCTGTGGGAAAGCTGGTTGCTGGGTCTTGACCTGACCCATTTCTCCCGTTACTAATACTTTCTTCTACTCTAGTTTCTGGACCTATTTGACCCGTGTCTGTGATTACTGTTAGCCCTGAAGTGCCACAACGACAACACTAATTGCCCTGCTGCTGAAACCTTTTTTTTAATTAAACCATTTTAATTTCAACTGACAAGTCTCTCAGAGTGTTGTATTTATTTAGTATCGCGGTGAAACGCTGGTTGTCTTGATCTGAGTCATGTTCCAAGTTGTACATACAGTCCTCCTCCACAAAGCTGTCCTATGCTGTATCCATTCTTACCTGAACCTATACCTATTATTACTGTCTATGACTACGTACAGGCTACTCCTGCATATCTCTACTGTACTTAGCCTACCACTGTATCTGACTACAGATTTTACCTGTCTACATGTAGCTGTACTTCTCATGGGAGTGACCGAATGACATCTCAAGAGTGCCTAGATCCAGGACATGGGGACCCCTGCAAAACTGTCCATTTAAAAACGATAAACCATTTTCATTGTTACTACTAACCCTCCCTGATTGAAGAGTATTTATCTGCCATCTCTGTTTAACTCTGGATAGTATTTATCTGCTATCTCTGTTTAACTCTGGATAGTATGTATCTGCTATCTCTCTTTAACTCTGGATAGTATGTATCTGCTATCTCTCTTTAACTCTGGATAGTATGTATCTGCTATCTCTCTTTAACTGGATAGTATTTATCTGCTGTCTTTGTTTAACTGGATAGTATTTATCTGCTATCTCTCTTTAACTCTGGATAGTATTTATCTGCTATCTCTCTTTAACTCTGGATAGTATTTATCTGCTGTCTCTGTTTAACTGGATAGTATTTATCTGCTGTCTCTGTTTAACTGGATAGTATTTATCTGCTGTCTCTGTTTAACTGGATAGTATTTATCGGCCATCTCTGTTTAACTCTGGATAGTATTTATCTGCTGTCTTTGTTTAACTCTGGATAGTATGTATTCCATCTCTCGCTCAATTTAAGGGCTTTATTGGCATGGGAAACATACGTTTACATTTCCAGAGCAAGTGAAATAGTTAATAAACAAAATGAACAGTAAACTATAGACTCACAAAAGTTCCAAAGGAATAGAGACATTTAAATGTCATATTATGTCTATAGTCAGGGTTGTAGAAGTACAGAAGGGGAAATAAATAAACATAAATATGGGTTGTATTTACAATGGTGTTTGTTCTTCACTGGTTGCTCTTTTCTTGCGGCAACAGGTCACAAATCTTGCTGCTGGGATGGCACACTGTGGTATTTCACCCAATAGATATGGGAGATATGTGTAGTACTGCTTTGCTTTATCTTGGCCATGTCACAGTTACAGCCTACCTGTGACATGGCCAATATATCTTATCTTATATATATCTTATATATACCAATATATCTTATCTTGGCCATGTCACAGTTACAGCCTACCTGGTTAAATAAAGGGGAAATATAAAATTAATTTAAAAAAAAGTTGATCAAAATTGGATTTGTTTTCGAGGTTCTTTGTGGATCTGTGTAATCTGATGGGGAATACGTGCCTCTGATATGGTCATACATTTGTCAGGATGTTAGGAAGTGCAGCTCTCTGTCTCGCTCGCTCTCTCCACCCTCGCTCTCTCCACCACACTCCCAAAGCCCCATAAGGAAAGACAGCTTCTGTAGAACTCAAACAGCCACCCACTCAAAATCAATACTCTTAAAACACCGTCTTCAACTTTGTTGCTTTGATTCTTATTTATAGATGCTTCTCTGCTAAATGGAAGAAACCTTTCTAAAAGGAACTGTCTGTCTGTCTGTCTCTCTCTCTCTCTCTCTCTCTCTCTCTCTCTCTCTGTCTGTCTGTCTGTCTGTCTGTCTGTCTGTCTGTCTGTCTGTCTGTCTGTCTGTCTGTCTGTCTGTCTGTCTGTCTGTCTGTCTGTCTGTCTGTCTGTCTGTCTGTCTGTCTCTCTCTGTCTCTCTCTGTCTCTCTCTGTCTCTCTCTGTCTCTCTCTGTCTCTCTGTCTGTCTGTCTGTCTGTCTGTCTGTCTGTCTCGCTCTCTCTGTCTCTCTCTCTCTGTCTCTCTCTCTCTGTCTCTCTCTCTCTGTCTCTCTCTCTCTGTCTCTCTCTCTCTGTCTCTCTTTGTCTCACTCTCTCACTCTCTCACTCTCTCACTGTCTCTCTGTCTCTCTCTGTCTCTCTCTGTCTCTCTCTCACTCTCTCACTCTCTCACTCTCTCACTCCCTCTGTCTCTCCCTCTGTCTCTCCCTCTGTCTCTCTCTCTCCCTCTCTCCCTCTGTCTCTCTCTCTCTATCTCTTTCTCTCCCTGTCTTTCTCTCCCTCCATCTCCCTCTCTCCCTCTCTTTCTCTCCCCCACTTTCTCCCTCCCTCTCTCTCCCTCTCTCTTTCTCCCCCTCTCCCCGCCTCTCTCCCTCGCTCTCTTCCTCTATCTCTCTCACTCGCTCTTCCTCTCTCCCTCTCTTCCCTCCCTCCTTTAAGTTTATCTTTCCACACAATTGGAATGTTAATTTTTAAAAAACGTCATAGTTGTGACTTGAGTTGCCAGTATGGGCTGAGTGACTTTACACAGTAAGTGGCTGAGTGATTACAGTCTGTTCCGTTCCCATTCTGCCTGGCTGGCTAACTCTGTTCAAAGACTATAGTTTTCCTCCTCCTCACACAGAACTTAGCAGGTTTTTTTCCCAAGGAAGTCGAGACGTCAGACCATGGTGGTTTATCAGTGTTGGAGAGGTAGGCCTTGGTTATGACAGGGGTGATGACAGGGATGATGCAGGGGAGGAGCGGCGTTGAGAGGATGAAAGTAACACAACACTACATTATGACTGATGGTAGAAGGGCCTCCTCCCTCACCTCTTTTCTGGTCGGTTCTGGTGAGGTGGTTTGGGCGTAGAAGAGAGTCTGTGGGTCTTTGAAGTCCATGACAATGGTTATTATGCCCGCCCCGGGTTCAATTCCTGGTCAGGGAATGACTAGATTCAAGTCGGGGAATGACTAGATTCAAGTCGGGGAATGACTAGATTCAAGTCGGGGAATGACTAGATTCAAGTCGGGGAATGAATAGATTCAAGTCGGGGAATGAATAGATTTGGGGCGGCAGGTGGCCTAGTGGTTAGAGTGTTGGGCCAGTAACCGAGCTGACAAGGTAAACATCTGTCGTTCTGCCCCTGAACAACGCAGTTAACCCACTGTTTCCCAGTAGGCCGTCATTGAAAATAAGAATTTGTTCTTAATTGACTTACCTAGTTAAAAAAATAACAAGGGGAGAAACTCCTCAAATACAGGTGTGCCAAGCTTGTAGTCTCATATCCAAGACGACTCAGGGCTGTACTCGCTGCCAAAGGTGCTTCAACAAAGTACTGAGTAAAGGGTCTGAATACTTATGTAAATGTAATATTTCATTTTTTTTTTTTTATACATTTGAAAAAAGTTATAACCCGTTTTTGCTTTGTCATTATGGGGTGTTGTGTGTAGATTGATGAGGGGGGGAAAACTATTTAATCCATTTAAAAATAAGGCTGTAACCTTACAAAAAAGTCAAATGCAATAAAATGCAAATTAATTACTTAAAAATCATACAATGTGATTTTCTGGATTTTTGTTTTAGATTCCGTCTCTCACAGTTGAAGTGTACCTATGATAAAAATTACAGACCTCTACATGCTTTGTAAGTAGGAAAACCTGCAAAATCGGCAGTGTATCAAATACTTGTTCTCCCCACTGTGTATATATATATACAGTTGAAGTCGGAAGTTTACATACACTTAGGTTGGGGTAATTAAAACTCGTTTTTCAACCACTCCACAAATTTCTTGTTAACAAACTATAGTTTTGGCAAGTCGGTTAGGACATCTACTTTGTGCAAGACACAAGTCATTTTTCCAACAATTGTTTACAGACAGATTATTTCACTTATAATTCACTGTATCACAATTCCAGTGGGTCAGAAGTTTACATATACTAAGTTGACTGTGCCTTTAAACAGCTTGGAAAATTCCAGAAAATTATGTCATGGCGTTAGAAGCTTCTGATAGGCTAATTGACATCATTTGAGTCAATTGGAGGTGTACCTGTGGATGTATTTCAAGGCCTACCTTCAAACCCAGTGCCTCTTTGTTTGACATCATGGGAAAATCAAAAGAAATCAGCCAAGACCTCAGAAAATAAATTGTAGACCTCTACAAGTATGGTTTATCCTTGGGAGCAATTTACAAACGCCTGAAGGTACCACGTTCATCTGTACAAAAAATTGTACGCAAGTATTAACACCATGGGACCACACAGCCGTCATACCGCTCTGGAAGGAGACGCATTCTGTCTCCTAGAGATGAACGAACTTTGGTGCAAAAAGTGCAAATCAATCCCAGAACAACAGCAAAGGAACTTGTGAAGATGCTGGAGGAAACAGGTACAAAAGTATCTATATCCACAGTAAAACGAGTCCTATATCGACATAACCTGAAAGGCCACTCAGCAAGGAAGAAGCCACTACTCCAAAACTCCCAGAAAAAATGCCAGACTACGGTTTGCAGCTGCACATGGGGACAAACATCGTACTTTTTGGAGATATGTCCTTTGGTCTGATGAAACATAAATAGAACTGTTTGGCCATAATGACCATCGTTATGGTTGGAGGAAAAAGGGGGAGGCTTGCAAGCCGAAGAACACCATCCCAACCGTGAAGAACGGGGGTGGTAGCATCATGTTTTTGTGGTGCTTTGCTGCAGGAGGGACTGGTGCACTTCACAAAATAAATGGCATCATGAGGTAGGAAAATTATGTGGATATTTTGAAGCAACATCTCAAGACATCAGTCAGGAAGTTAAAGCTTGGTCACAAATGGGTCTTCCAAATGGACAATGACCCCAAGCATACTTCCAAAATTGTGGCAAAATGGCTTAAGGACAACAAAGTCAAGGTATTGGAGTGGCCATCACAAAGCCCTGACCTGAATCCTATAGAAAATGTGTGGGCAGAACTGAGAAAGCGTGTGCGAGCAAGGAGGCCTACAAACCTGACTCAGTTACACCAGCTCTGCCAGGAGGAATGGGCCAAAATTCACCCAACTTACTGTGGGAAGCTTGTGGAAGGCTACCCAAAACGTTTGACCCAAGTTAAACAATTTAAAGGCAATGCTACCAAACACTCAATTCGTATATGTAAACTTCTGACCCACTGGGAATGTGATGAAAGAAATAAAGGCTGAAATAAATCATTCTCTCTACTATTATTCTGACATTTCACATTCTTAAAATAAAGTGGTGATCCTAACTGACCTAAAACGGAATTTTTACTAGGATTAAATGTCAGGAATTGGGAAAAACTGAGTTTAAATGTATTTTGATAACGTGTATGTAAACTTCTGACTTCAACTGTGTGTATATATATGGGGATTGGAAATGATGCAGACAATTACATTGATGGAAAGCGACAATCTATCCACAATATTGAAGCTGATCCAACCCCTAAAAAAAAACAATATTTTAAATACACACACACCACTTGGCACACACTGGTTGAATCAACCTTGAATGAAATTATGTTGAACCAACATGGAATTAACAATGGAACGAGCGCACGCACACGTTTTCAGAGAAGGGGCACTTCAACTCTGTCCTTGAAGAAAACTAAGTCGTCTTGTAAACTTTGTTTCAACTCACGTTTCCACCGTGACATCATGACTCCAGACGCTATTAAATCACTACGGTAATGACGTTCCACTTCCTCAGTGTTCCTCTCTACGAGTGAAAATGACCCTTACCTCATCTCCTCTACCACACACACACACACACACACACACACACACACACACACACACACACACACACACACACACACACTACAACCCTGAGTGGTGGTGCGGATCAGGGATTAATCCACAGAAAGATGACCTCATGACTCTGGTTGTCATGACACCTGCTCGTCGAACATCAAATTTTTGGGGGGCCGAAATGCAACTAGCGGAAAAAGGCAACACACCATTGTAAACAGCGTAGCTGATGCAAGCCGTATGTCAGATGAAAATCTCTGTTCATTTAGAAAGAGGGAGAATCTAACGATGAAACAACTAGGATGGGTTTCTGATATGACTAGGACTGTGGATTTGTTTTCTGGACAATGAAAGAAAGTTGAAAACTCTCCAGAATCCACTCAGCTCTACAGAATCCACTCAGCTCTACAGAATCCACTCAGCTCTACAGAATCCACTCAGTTCTACAGAATCCACTCAGCTCTCTAGAATCCACTCAGTTCTACAGAATCCACTCAGTTCTACAGAATCCACTCAGCTCTACAGAATCCACTCAGCTCTCTAGAATCCACTGTTCTACAGAATCCACTCAGCTCTACAGAATCCACTCAGCTCTCTAGAATCCACTCAGTTCTACAGAATCCACTCAGCTCTCTAGAATCCACTCAGTTCTACAGAATCCACTCAGCGCTCTAGAATCCACTCAGCTCTACAGAATCCACTCAGCTCTACAGAATCCACTCAGCTCTACAGAATCCACTCAGCTCTACAGAATCCACTCAGCTCTACAGAATCCACTCAGCTCTACAGAATCCACTCAGCTCTACATAATCCACTCAGCTCTCTAGAATCCACTCAGCTCTCTAGAATCCACTCGGCTCTCTAGAATCCACTCGGCTCTCTAGAATCCACTCGGCTCTCTAGAATCCACTCGGCTCTCTAGAATCCACTCAGCTCTACAGAATCCACTCAGCTCTACAGAATCCACTCAGCTCTACAGAATCCACTCAGCTCTCTAGAATCCACTCAGCTCTCTAGAATCCACTCAGTTCTCTAGAATCCACTCAGTTCTCTAGAATCCACTCAGCTCTACAGAATCCACTCAGCTCTACAGAATCCACTCAGCTCTCTAGAATCCACTCAGCTCTCTAGAATCCACTCAGCTCTCTAGAATCCACTCAGCTCTACAGAATCCACTCAGCTCTACAGAATCCACTCAGCTCTCTAGAATCCACTCAGCTCTACAGAATCCACTCAGCTCTACAGAATCCACTCAGCTCTGCAGAATCCACTCAGCTCTACTGAATTTGGTTACATTAATTTAATTAATAATGCATTGTATTACTAATTAGGTCTACAGTCATTTACCGTTCTCATTCTCAGTGGAAACGCTGTTTGCAGAATTCACAACCTGCTACACTGTGAGAAACACGTTTTGGTTTATTTCCTAAACTATAATTTATGAGTTTTGTTCATGTTTTCATTGTCTTTTGCTTGGAGTGTTCCATGTGAGCAATGAGCATCGGTCTGCTTTCTCTGTCTTGTTTATTTCTTTTTTCACTTGTGCAAAACCAGCTGTCTGTCCCGATCTCATTGGCTCAGGGAACAGGCTAGTTGATACGTTGTTGCAGGTTCTCTAGCCATGGTTCTCCAGACCACCGATAGGGAGGCAGATGGGCTGAATCTGTACTGAGTTGACAATAGAAGGTATTGGGCCAATGACTGCATTGACCATCTCTGAGTTCCATGCTCTCATTTAGGCTGTTTAGCTGCCAATGATCACGGAGTATCAGTGTGTCTGGAGGTTAGTGATATATATATATATATATATACTATAGTATAGTAGAGGCTGGTGATCTCACATTCAGTTGAATTTAGATTATTTTTAAATAATTTTAATTACGATTTTTATGATTAAAAACCTCTAGGGTAGGTGAGACGGTAGCGTCCCACCTCTTCAACAGCCAGTGAAACTGCAGGGCGCCAAATTCAAAACAACATGTTAGGTGAGTACCTATTCACAGATTAACACAGCCATTTTTCCAGCCAAAGAGAGGATTCACAAAAAGCTGAAATATAGATAAAATGTATCACTAACCTTTGATGATCTTCATCAGATGACACTCATAGGACTTCATGTTACACAACACATGAATGTTTTGTTTGATAAAGTTCATATTTATATCCAATAATCTGAGTTTACAGGCGCCTTACGTTCAGAAGTCACAAAACATCCTTTGATTTTGCAGAGAGCCACATCAATTTACAGGAATACTCATAATAAACATTGCTAAAAGATACAACTGTTATGCATGGAATTTTAGATGCACTTCTCCTTAATGCAACCGCTGTGTCAGATATCAAAAAAGCTTTATGAAAAAAGCAACCCATTTAATAATCTGAGTCGGCGCTCAGAGCCCAATCAAGACACAAATATAGCTGCCATATTATGCAGTCAACAGAAGTCAGAAGTAACATTATAAACATTCACTTACCTTTGCCGATCTTCATCAGAATGCACTCCCAGGAATCCCAGTTCCACAATAAATGTTTGTTTTGTTCGATAATGTCTATTTATGTCCAAATTCCTCCTTGTTGTTCTAGCGTTCAGTACACTTTCCAAACTCACGACGCGCGGGCAGGTCCAGCGGAAAGTAAGGATGTAAACATAGTTATATTACAGTCTGTAAAAACATGACAAACGAAGTATTGAATCAATCTTTAGGATTTTTTAAACATAATTCTTCAATAATGTTCCAACCGGAGTATTCCTGTGTCTTCAGAAGTGCGATGGAACAGAGCTCGCTCTCACGTGAACGCACATGGTCAGAGCATGGTCACCTCATGGCAGACCTGACTCATTCCTCTCTCCGTCGGCCCCACTAAACAGTAGAGGCATCAGACAAGGTTCTAACGACTGTTGACATCTAGTGGAAGCCTTAGGAAGTGCAACTTTACTAATATCCCACTGTATCTTCAATAGGTGCTGAGTTGAAAATCGACCAACCTCAGATTTCCCACTTCCTGGTTGGATTTTTTCTCAGGTTTTTGCCTGCCTGATGAGTTCTGTTATACTCACAGACATCATTCAAACAGTTTTAGAAACTTCAGAGTGTTTTCTATCCAAATCTAATAATAATATGCATATTCTAGCTTTTATGGCTTTGTAGCAGGCCGTTTTACTCTGGGCATGCTTTTCATCCGGATGTGAAAATACTGCCCCCTACCCCAATGATTTTGAGAGACTAAAATGTTATTATTGAAATGAAAATGCACATAGGAAAATCATAACTGACACACAGATGGGTAGAAATGGAAGGATAAATTGTATGCTTCCCCAAAATTGGAAGTCACGGGTTGCCTATTTATTTAAAAAATATACATTCACGTTTCTATGGTCTGATTTTCAAACAAGGTAAGAAAGACGTGTCATAATATGAAGTAAAACATTCAGGTTTCAAATAATTAAGTATGTTAATTAGGTATGTTAATTAAGTATGTTTTCAAAATGCCTACTGCCTCCAGCTCATATTGTAGTGCTGGGTGATGTGCTGATAGCCTGCCTACCGTTGTTTATCTCCTGGTCAATTTGGCAACAATTTTATTTCCCACTTTTATTTATTTATTTTTTGCCAAAAGCCAGGAATTACCAGCTAACAGAAACCCTGGCACACACACACACACACACACACACACACACACACACACACACACACACACACACACACACACACACACACACACACACACACACACACACACACACACACACACACACACACACACACACACACACACATTAGTGTGTACCACCTCATCGTCAGCCCAGCGGAGAGAGAGAGAGACAGACACTTAGCAGGTGGTTGCTGGGATACGGAGGAGAGGAGACTGACAATTCTGAGTGTGAATGTGTGTGTGTGGAGAGGAAACTAGACATTGCTCAGTGAGACGGTGTGACAGGTGTATCTTCGGTGCTCCTGCTGCAAAACCTGAGTCTTTTCTGGATGTGTATGTCAGCGTGGATTACCCTTCGGGGTTTAGGCTAGGTCCCACTAAAACAACACACCGGGTTGTCTTGGGGTTTAGGCTAGGTCCCACTAAAACAACACACCGGGTTGTCATGGGGTTTAGGCTAGGTCCCACTAAAACAACACACCGGGTTGTCATGGGGTTTAGGCTAGGTCCCACTAAAACAACACACCGGGTTGTCATGGGGTTTAGGCTAGGTCCCACTAAAACAACACACCGGGTTGTCATGGGGTTTAGGCTAGGTCCCACTAAAACTACACACCGGGTTGTCATGGGGTTTAGGCTAGGTCCCACTAAAACTACACACCGGGTTGTCATGGGGTTTAGGCTAGGTCCCACTAAAACAACACACCGGGTTGTCATGGGGTTTAGACTAGGTCCCACTAAAACAACACACCGGGTTGTCATGGGGTTTAGGCTAGGTCCCACTAAAACAACACACCGGGTTGTCATGGGGTTTAGGCTAGGTCCCACTAAAACAACACACCGGGTTGTCATGGGGTTTAGGCTAGGTCCCACTAAAACAACACACCGGGTTGTCATGGGGTTTAGGCTAGGTCCCACTAAAACAACACACCGGGTTGTCATGGGGTTTAGGCTAGGTCCCACTAAAACTACACACCGGGTTGTCATGGGGTTTAGGCTAGGTCCCACTAAAACAACACACCGGGTTGTCATGGGGTTTAGGCTAGGTCCCACTAAAACTACACACCGGGTTGTCATGGGGTTTAGGCTAGGTCCCACTAAAACAACACACCGGGTTGTCATGGGGTTTAGGCTAGGTCCCACTAAAACAACACACCGGGTTGTCATGGGGTTTAGGCTAGGTCCCACTAAAACAACACACCGGGTTGTCATGGGGTTTAGGCTAGGTCCCACTAAAACAACACACCGGGTTGTCATGGGGTTTAGGCTAGGTCCCACTAAAACAACACACCGGGTTGTCATGGGGTTTAGGCTAGGTCCCACTAAAACAACACACCGGGTTGTCATGGGGTTTAGGCTAGGTCCCACTAAAACTACACACCGGGTTGTCATGGGGTTTAGGCTAGGTCCCACTAAAACAACACACCGGGTTGTCATGGGGTTTAGGCTAGGTCCCACTAAAACAACACACCGGGTTGTCATGGGGTTTAGGCTAGGTCCCACTAAAACAACACACCGGGTTGTCATGGGGTTTAGGCTAGGTCCCACTAAAACAACACACCGGGTTGTCATGGGGTTTAGACTAGGTCCCACTAAAACAACACACCGGGTTGTCATGGGGTTTAGGCTAGGTCCCACTAAAACAACACACCGGGTTGTCATTGGCATCGTTGTTCGACAAATACCCTCGTATTTGGGCAGTAGATGTAGTCAAGTGTCCAACAGACCCAAAATTCAGAGATCCCTACTCTCGTCATCTGTTCATTTAATGTGTGAGGTGATGAGAACTGCACAAGCTCGTTATCTGTGTCAGCCAATTGACACTCAGAACGTATAGCTTCGGTCCAGCTAAAACTTCCGTCCGCTCACCTCATATTAGAGAGGAGGTGGCGAATCGAGAGGTTTCAATCTCACCAAAATAAGCCCTGTGTGTTTCTATGGGTTTATTGTGGACTGATGCTTGTCGCCTGCCTTCCTTGCCTTTGGGACAACGACTCCCGTTGTTAGGGCGGAGACATGACAACGGCATCATTATATACAGATCTCTGCTCACCTGCACCTAGTGAGGGAGGTGAGGGAGGGAGTGAGGTGAGGTGAGGTAGGGAGGGAGTGAGGTGAGGGAGGTGAGGTGAGGGAGGTGAGGGAGGTGAGGTGAGGGAGGTGAGGTGAGGGAGGTGAGGGAGGGAGTGAGGTGAGGTGAGGGAGGTGAGGTGAGGGAGTGAGTAGGCCTGTTGTAAAATAAATCTAATTAGCCTAATTGCTGTCATTTTTTGGGTACGGTAGGAACTCGCCTTTTGTTGGTAATTGCTGCAATAGAGCCTGTTCTAAACCAGTTATTTAAATAAACAAGTGTTTTATTTCCTTCTGTTGAGCCATTTTCTTTTGCCAATTTGAAGTTGTAATGTTTTATTTGCTGCCATAATAGAATTAGGCTACTATGTTACTCGCATGAAAATAAAAAACCAAGGAGGCTGAGATGCAAAAATAAGTTTAATTTAATGCCGCAATATAATAACCTGTTTTATATTGTCCCTATAAACAATGGCTCGACTTACTTTTTATATGACCCTAATAGAGTGTAGGAACTATTTGTGTGAAGGTGTGGTGTGGGAGGCTATTAGGCTTTAGCTACTGCAGGCCTACGAAGGCAGTGCACACCTGCGCTCCCACTGACTCCGACAGTTGAACTTGAGGTGAGGAAGAATGTTTTAGGCCCACCAGAGTTACTCTTGTAATCTAACAATATAATACTTTATATAAAATAAAATAAAAAATCCTGATTTGAAAATGTATGAATTTCCCTTTTTCTGTACGCCTATATCTCTATAGCTTATCTGACAAGAATAAAGAAATTGCATGTCTGTGTCGGAAAAATGCTGCCCGCATATTTAACGATACTTAGGTGCCGATACGATATGTATTGCGATTCTCACAATTCTATATGAATTGCGATTCGATAGTGTGATTTGTATTGTGATTCGATGTTCCAGACATATTGCTCACCATATGTCTGCTGCAGAGGGACGAGAGAGACGTGAGAAAACTAGTTTAAATCAGTCAAATTGGCTCGCTATTTAAAAAGAAAATGGAGAACAAGCTATGAAGGAAAAATCCTGTAGTTTTGGTGCCGGTACAGACGACTGACGCCCTGATGCATTTAACACTCACATCTCTGACAGCTGAACCGTAAGGTGGACCATTATTGCTTTAGGAAAGTAAAAACTTTTTAGGTGATCTGTTTTTAAGGACAGGTAACTGTGGCTCATTTGGTCAGTATCACTTGTTTATCGATGGCGCTGGCATCGCCCGGTCATTGGTTTCTTCCTCTGTCTTTCTGCTCTCAGATCTGAACGGTTCTCTCTGATTAACCTGCACTGGTTTGTTTGGGTCTGTGTTCCACGGTCCTTTTCAGAACTTGTCTGACTGTCTTTGGGTCCATTCGGAACGTGTCTCTGTTTTTTTACCTGACGTGACCTGTGATAAGACTAAGCAATTAGCCTATTAAAATGTCTATCTGACTTTATCTGACAGTCACAGAGAGAAGGAAATAGTTTGTCAGGTTGCATGATGGAGAGGGCTTTAACATTACACAATCACACAGAGGAGAGAGACGTCATGGACTGTTGATCTTCTCAACGTGATCATCTCTCTCGATCATGATTTCTCTCTTCTTTCTATCTGCTTCTTGTCTCTCTCTCTTTCTCCTCTCTCCTCTCTCTCTCTTTCTCTCTCTCTCTCTTTCTCTCTTTCTCTCTCTTCTCTCTCTCTTTCTCTCTCTCTCTCTCTCTCTCTTTCTCTCTCTCTCTCTCTCTCTTTCTCTTTTTCTTTCTCTCTCTCAGAGTACATTTTGATTGTGTGCTATAGGAACAGCCATGAGCATTAGTGAGGTCGGGCACTGATGTTGGGTGATTAGGCCTGGCTCGCAGTTGGCGTTCCAATTCATCCCAAAGTTGTTTGTTGGGGTTGGGGTTGAGGTCAGGGCTTTGTGCAGGCCAGTCAAGTTCTTCCACACCGATCTCGACAAACCATTTCTGTATGTACCTTGCTTTGGGCAACGGGGCATTGTCATGCTGAAACAGGAAAGGGCCTTCCCCAAACTGTTGCCACAAAGCTGGAAGCACAGAATCGTCTAGAATGTAATTGTATGCTGTAGCGTTAAGATTTCCCTTCACTGGAACTATGGGGCCTAGCCCGAACCATGAAAAACAGCACCAGACAATTATTCCTCCTCCACCAAACTTTATAATTGGCACTATGCATGATGGCAGGTCGTGTTCTCCTGTCATCCACCAAACATTGATTCATCCATCAGACTGCCAGATGGTGAAGGTTAATTCATCACTCCAGAGAACGTGTTTCCACTGCTCCAGAGTCCAATGGCGTTGAGCTTTACACCACTCCAGAGAACGTGTTTCCACTGCTCCAGAGTCCAATGGCGTTGAGCTTTACACCACTCCAGAGAACGTGTTTCCACTGCTCCAGAGTCCAATGGCGGCGAGCTTTACACCACTCCAGAGAACGTGTTTCCACCGCTCCAGAGTCCAATGGCGTTGAGCTTTACACCACTCCAGAGAACGTGTTTCCACTGCTCCAGAGTCCAATGGCGTTGAGCTTTACACCACTCCAGAGAACGTGTTTCCACTGCTCCAGAGTCCAATGGCGTTGAGCTTTACATCACTCCAGAGAACGTGTTTCCACCGCTCCAGAGTCCAATGGCGTTGAGCTTTACACCACTCCAGAGAACGTGTTTCCACTGCTCCAGAGTCCAATGGCGTTGAGCTTTACACCACTCCAGAGAACGTGTTTCCACCGCTCCAGAGTCCAATGGCGTTGAGCTTTACACCACTCCAGAGAACGTGTTTCCACTGCTCCAGAGTCCAATGGCTGCGAGCTTTACACCACTCCAGAGAACGTGTTTCCACTGCTCCAGAGTCCAATGGCTGCGAGCTTTACACCACTCCAGAGAACGTGTTTCCACTGCTCCAGAGTCCAATGGCTGCGAGCTTTACACCACTCCAGTCGACACTTGGCATTGCGCATGGTGATCTTAGGCTTGTGTGCGGCTGCTCAGCCATGGAAACCCATTTCATGAAGCTCCCGAGGAACAGTTCAAGCTTCACCAACTTTGTGGTAACAATTTGGAACTCAGTATTGAGTGTTGCAACCGATTACAGACGATTTTTACACACTTCAGCACTCGGTGGTCCCGTTCTATGAGATTGTGTGACCTATCACTTCGTGGCTGAGATCTTGTTGCTTCTAGACGTTTCACAATAACAGCACTTACAGACCGGGGCAGCTCTAGCAGGGCTCAAATTTGATGAACTGACTTGTTGGAAAGGTGGCATCCTATGACGGTGCCATGTTAAGTCCCTGAGCTCTTCAGTAAAGCCATTCTACAGCCAATGTTTGTCTATGGAGATTGCATGGCTGTGTGCTCAATTTTACACACTTGTCATCAACAGGTATGGCTGAAATAGCTGAATCCACTAATTTGAAGGGGTGTCCACATACTTTTGTATATATAGTGTAGCTATCTCTGATAATGAACAGCCATGTGTTAACTGATAAGCGTTGTGTTATCTTAGGTAATCAGTTGGTTTGAAATGAACTGAAGTAGCCCATCTTAAATTATTATTCTCTTAACTTTTACTTGGTACTCATCCCGGATCCGGGAGCACCCTCATCAGTAAAGAAACTGACTAGCATAGCCTAGCATAGCGCCACAAGTAAATACTAGCATCTAAATATCATGAAATCACAAGTCCAAGACACCAGATGAAAGATACACATCTTGTGAATCCAGCCATCATTTCTGATTCTTAAAATGTTTTACAGGGAAGACACAATATGTATTTCTATTAGCTAACCACGATAGCAAAAGACCCAACTTTTTTTTCTCCACCATTTTTTTACTGCATAGGTAGCTATCACAAATTCGACCAAATAAAGATATAAATAGTCACTAACCAAGAAACAACTTCATCAGATGACAGTCTGATAACATATTTATTGTATAGCATATGTTTTGTTCGAAAAATGTGCATATTTCAGGTATAAATCATAGTTTTACATTGCAGCCACCATCACAAAATCTCACCAAAGCAGCTAGAATAACTACAGAGACCAACGTGAATTACCTAAATACTCATCATAAAACATTTATGAAAAATACACAGCGTACAGCAAATGAAAGACCAACATCTTGTGAATCCAGCCAATATTTCAGATTTTTTAAGTGTTTTACAGCGAAAACACAATATAGCATTATATTAGCTTACTATAATAGCCAACCACACAGCAGCATTGATTCATGCACGTTAGCGATAGCGAATAAACCAGCAAAAAATATTACATTTTTCACTAACCTTCTCAAAACTTCATCAGATGACAGTCCTATAACATCATATTACACAATACATATATGGTTTGTTCGAAAATGTGCATATTTAGCGGCACAAATCGTGGTTATACAATATGAATAGTAGCCAAAATGCAAACAAAATGTCGGGAGAAATCTTGGGAGAGGCACCTAATCTAATCAATAACTAATCATAAACTTGACTAAAAAATACAGGTTGGACAGCAAATGAAAGATACATTAGTTCTTAATGCAACCGCTGTGTTAGATTTTTTAAATTAACGTTACTACGACATACAGCGTGCGTTAAAGCGAGACCGCACAGAAATTAATGGCGGAATAGTAGTTTGACATTTTTCAACAGAACAACGAATTAACATCATAAATAGTTCTTACTATTTGATGAGCTTCCATCAGAATCTTGTGCAAGTTGTCCTTTGTCCAGAATAATCGTTGCTCGGTTGTAGATTGTCGTCTTCAACTTTGGAATTAGCAGCAAACATTAGCCATGTGGCGCAAACGTGTCCAACTCACCATAACGCAGCACAAACAAAATACCGAAAATCGCAATAAACTGATATAAACTGATATAACTCGGTTTAAATGAACTACATTATGATGTTTTTAACACCTATATCGAATAAAATCAGAGCCGGATAAATCTAACTCCTATAACGAGAGCTTTTCAGAATGCAATCCTGAGGTCTGTCTCGCGTCATGACGGAACGTTGAAAAGATTGCACCCCCGGTTCCAAGAGCTTTTATACGGCCTCAGATCTACCTAGAAACACCATTCCAATTCTCACTGCTTACTGACATCTAGGGGAAGGCGTATGCAGTGCATGTCGAAATGAGCAAAATGAGTTCTGTTTTACTCACAGATATAATTCAAACGGTTTTAGAAACTAGAGAGTGTTTTCTATCCAATAGTAATAATAATATGCATATTGTACGAGCAAGAATTGAGTACGAGGCAGTTTAATTTGGGAACGTTTTTTTACAAAGTCGAAATGGCGCCCCCCTATTGAGAAAAGGTTTTAAGAGATTAAGGTTCTGTGAATACAAGTCTTAGCAGGTCTTGTGTACGTAGATGCTAGTTTCTGTCACAGAGACATTCAGGTGCTCTTTAACAACAGCTGTCTGGATCTCATGTAATGTCTATTTGTTTCTTCTGCTTGATAAAAAAACTACTTCAGATGTATTATAGCCTCTCTGACATTGAGGCCTAACCCAGAATCTAACCATTTTCTTCTCTGTCCTCTTCCTCTCACTCCTCTTCCTCTGTCTCTCCTCTTCCTCTCTCTTTCCCTCTCTCTCGCTTGGTCTCCTCTTTCTCTCCTCTTCCTCTCTCGCTCTCCTCTTCCTCTCTCGCTCTCCTCTTCCTCTCTCGCTCTCCTCTCTCTCTCCTCTCCCTTCCTCTCTCTCTCTCCTCTGTAGAGTCCACCGTGCCCACCAGAGACCGAAGCAGCATGCAGACCTGAGGAGAACCAGCACTAGCTACAACGTTCTGTCCGCCCTCCTCCAGTCCTCCCAGCCACCAATGCTCTGTGAGGCTCTCTATCCTCTCCTCTCCCTGGGCATAATGCTCCATCTCTACTGCTGAGCTCCACCTTACCCCCTAACCTTACCCACCATGACCAGTCTGAAGCGGTCTCAGACGGAGCGTTCGGTGGGCGGCTCGGTACCTGCCTCTGATGAATTCTACACTCGCCGTCTGCGTCTCCCCAACGGTGGCGCCCCACCACCCCGCTCCGAAAGCGCCCACCTCACCTCCTCTTCCTCGTCCGGCTCCTCTTCATCCTCCACCCCGGGGGTTCCCAAGATGGGGGTCAGGGCCCGCGTGGCAGACTGGCCCCCCAAAAGGGACGGAACGGGTGGAGTGTGGCACATCACCGTAGATACGGACTCTCCAAGTTCTACCATGTCATCTTCAGGTGGCGGAGAACGCGGGTCGGGCGGAGAACGCGGGTCGGGCGGAGAAAGAGAACGAGAGCGGAGCTCCGGGTCGGGTTCAGGCTCGGCGCCCACGGCCCATAGCAGCATGTCAGCTAAACTGGGGCACCTGATCAGCCCTCAGGACTCGTCGATGCTCCGGAACATCCACAACACCCTGAAGAGCAAGATGCACCACGGCAGACATCACAGCAAAGACAACCGCTACCTGTCGCCAGACGGCTACCAGGGCTCGCCGCGTAAAGGCATGAGGCGTATCCGCCAGCGATCCAACAGTGACATCACTATCTCTGAGTTAGAGGGTGACGGGGGCGAGGGCTGGTCCTTCTCTGGCTGGACGCCCATGCACCGAGAGTACGGCAGCACGTCCTCCATAGACAAACATACAGGCTCAGAGGAGAGCTTCTTCGATATGCTCAAGGTTTGTGTCTTAAATGATTGATTTAGTGGTATAACTTACTGATATATATCAGTTATTTATGATGCGCTGTCCATATATATTTTCATTTTTATCATTAAATCACATTTTATGTATGGTTCTACATATGTACCAAGATGTTCAAATTAACCTAATCTTCCTAAACCTAATTTTTACTTGTTGAATATATGTATTGTTATATTCCTGAGGCAACTCTATATGTATTTTAAATATGTCAAATAAATCCATTCTTTCCAGGGTTATACATCCCAGGATGCACCAGACCAGCGCAGCCCGGCACCGGACAGACTCGGGGAGCTGCTGACGGTCGCCCCGCACAAACAGGCAGCCTTAGATCTGCCTGATGGACCCCTGGGTACTGCCAGAGGTAGCCCCGCCAGTCGCCTGAAGGAAAGGGAGAAACAACTCAAAAGGAGATCCAAGGTATTGAACACGAACTGCACGGTTTTACTATCCCCTCATTGGTTGATTGTATCTATCTTGTCTGTAGTGGTCTATACTTGATATGTTTCTGTTTCACTTTGTTATTATGAGTCTGTACATTACACCAATATTACATTTCATCAATCTTATCAAAATGTTTTACCCATACTTTATTTGTTAATGTGTTTGTGTTTATGCACAGTGAAGCAAACAACATGGGGATAATGAAGTACATTTTTATCTTATTCCAGTCGGAGACGGGCGGGGAGTCCATCTTCCGGAAGCTTCGTAGCGTCAAGGCCGAGGGCGACTCGTCCCGTGCCGGATCAGACATAGAAGACGGGGGGCGGGAGGACGGTAACAGCCCCAAACCCTGGATCTGTCAGAAGGGCTTCGCCCACTTTGACGTGCAGAGTATCCTCTTCGACCTCAACGAGGCCATCCAGGGACGACAGTCCGGCGGGAAACGCAAGAACACCACCACAGGAGCTTCGGCTGCCGCCGCCGCCTCGGCCTCTGCCACTTCCTCCCTCTCGTCCAATCAGAGCGGAGTATACGCTGGGGGCGGGTCTCCGTGCGGGTCGCAGGAGGAGCTAAGTGGGAAGGAGGGGTGTCCAGGTACAGGAGGGGGACATGGCACTAACCCTGCCCTGGATCCTGGGGATGACCAGAGCAATGAATTGGTGCTGAACTGTCCCTGTTTCAGGAAGGAACTGGGAGGAGAGGGAGAAAGGAACATCCGCCCTTCTAAACAGGTAGGACGAGGATACCATAAATACACTGGCATGGACACACACCGGCAATACGAATGCATGCAGGCACACACCCACACAATATACTGTTTGCAATCCCAAGGGTCCCAGCTACACAATGAATGGTCGTTTTGTTCGATAAAGTCCCTCTTTATATCCAAAAAAGTCTGTTTAGTTGGCGCCGTTGATTTCATTAATCCTCTCGTTACCGGTAAAGTTCGTCCAAACAAGTCAAACGATGTTTCTAATTAATCCTCAGGTACTCTAATATCTAAATAAACGATCATATTTGAGACGGAGAATAGTATGTTCAATAGGGAAGATAAATTACGAAGAGCGCGGACCTCATTCACGCACGCAACAAGACTACTTTTCTAATGAGAGACACCTTGGAACAACTTGTTCATTTTTCAAAAGACAAGCCTGAAACCCTTTCTAAAGACTGTTGACATCTAGTGGAAGCCCTAGGAACTGCAATCTGGGTCATATTTGTTTTCCCAGAGGCTATCATTGAAATGGCCTGTGACCTAAAAAAAAAAAAAAATGTTGGTCACAATTTTCCTTGGGTTTTCGCCTGCCATATCAGTTCTGTTATACTCACAGACATTATTTTAACAGTTTTTCTATCCAATGCTACAAATTATGCATATCCCAGCTTCTGGGCCTGAGTAACAGGCAGTTTACTTTGGGCACGTCATTCATCCGAACTTCCGAACACTCCCCCGCGAGCCTTAAGAGGTTTTAACACATTTAGAACCCGTACATAATGCATTCATAAGCAGTTTATAAGCATGTACTGTATGCTTATGTCAACTCAAATAAATGTTACCCCTTTACCTTTACCTCCAATCTAACATTGCTCCTCTTCCCCCTCCCAGCAGGGGAGTATAGGCAGTGGAGGGAGCTCTGGGGGGGGTGGCTCAGAGGAGGGGCCCCTGGAGACCACTCTCCCCCACTTCACCAATGCCGGGGTGGCCGTGCTGGAGGCCCCTAAAGATGGACAGGGACAACACGCCGACAGGGCCAAACGATCTGTAGAACACTGTGACCTGGGGGCTTACTACTACAGGAAGTACTTCTATCTGAGAGGTGAGAGGGAGGGACCTGGGGTACTATGACAGGAAGTGCTTCTACCTACAAGGAGGGAGGGAGGGAGAGTTAAGGTCCTACTACTACAGACCATAGAGATGTTGATTTATTCATTTCTAAAGTCATCTGGATATTTGATCTTTGGAAATATAAGATTGTCTGAAAATAGAATCTGAAAGCAGGTAGGTTGACATCAGGCTGTAGGTTGACATCAGGCTGTAGGTTGACATCAGGTTGACATCAGGCTGTAGGTTGACATCAGGCTGTAGGTTGACATCAGGCTGTAGATTGACATCAGGCTGTAGGTTGACATCGGGCTGTAGGTTGACATCGGGCTGTAGGTTGACATCGGGCTGTAGGTTGACATCGGGCTGTAGGTTGACATCGGGCTGTAGGTTGACATCGGGCTGTAGGTTGACATCGGGCTGTAGGTTGACATCGGGCTGTAGGTTGACATCGGGCTGTAGGTTGACATCGGGCTGTAGGTTGACATCGGGCTGTAGGTTGACATCGGGCTGTAGGTTGACATCGGGCTGTAGGTTGACATCGGGCTGTAGGTTGACACCGGGCTGTAGGTTGACACCGGGCTGTAGGTTGACACCGGGCTGTAGGTTGACACCGGGCTGTAGGTTGACATCAGGCTGTAGGTTGACATCAGGCTGTAGGTTGACATCAGGCTCTAGGTTGACATCAGGCTCTAGGTTGACATCAGGCTGTAGTGTAGGTTGACATCAGGCTGTAGGTTGACATCAGGCTGTAGGTTGACATCAGGCTGTAGTGTAGGTTGACATCAGGCTGTAGGTTGACATCAGGCTGTAGGTTGACATCAGGCTGTAGGTTGACATCAGGCTGTAGGTTGACATCAGGCTGTAGTGTAGGTTGACATCAGGCTGTAGGTTGACATCAGGCTGTAGGTTGACATCAGGCTGTAGGTTGACATCAGGCTGTAGTGTAGATTGACATCAGGCTGTAGGTTGACATCAGGCTGTGTGTGCTACTTCTCTTATATTGCAAATATATTTTCAAAAAATCCCCCTCTTCCGGTCTCGCACCCACGCTCCCTCTCTCTCTTTCCCTCTCTCTCTTTCCCTCTCTCTCTTTCCTCTCTCTCTTTCCCTCTCTCTCTTTCCCTCTCTCTCTTTCCTCTCTCTCTTTCCCTCTCTCTCTTTCCTCTCTCTCTTTCCCTCTCTCTCTTTCCTCTCTCTCTTTCCCTCCCTCTCTTTCCCTCTCTCGCTTTCCTCTCTCTCTTTCCTCTCTCTCTTTCCTCTCTCTCTTTCCCTCTCTCTCTTTCCTCTCTCTCTTTCCCTCCCTCTCTTTCCCTCTCTCTCTTTCCTCTCTCTCTTTCCCTCGCTCTCGTCCCTCTCTCTCTCTTTCCCTCTCTCTCTTTCCTCTCTCTCTTTCCCACTCTCTCTTTCCCACTCTCTCTTTCCCACTCTCTCTTTCCCTCTCTCTCTTTCCTCTCTCTCTTTCCCTCCCTCTCTTTCCCTCCCTCTCTTTCCCTCTCTCTCTTTCCTCTCTCTCTTTCCCTCTCTCTCTTTCCTCTCTCTCTTTCCCTCCCTCTCGTCCCTCTCTCTCTCTTTCCCTCTCTCTCTCTTTCCCTCTCTCTCTTTCCCTCTCTCTCTTTCCTCTCTCTCTTTCCTCTCTCTCTTTCCTCTCTCTCTTTCCCTCTCTCTCGTCCCTCCCTCTCGCTCTCTTTCCTCTCTCTCTTTCCTCTCTCTCTTTCCCGCTCTCTCTTTCCCGCTCTCTCTTTCCTCTCTCTTTCCCTCGCTCTCTTTCCCTCCCTCTCTCTCTTTCCCTCGCTCTCTTTCCCTCCCTCTCTCTCTCTCGTCCCTCCCTCTCTCTCGTCCCTCCCTCTCTCTCGTCCCTCCCTCTCTCTCGTCCCTCCCTCTCTCTCGTCCCTCTCTCTCTCGCTCCCTCTCTCGTCCAGAGCATTGGAACTACCTGGGTGTGGATGAGACTCTGGGTCCAGTAGCAGTGAGTCTGAGGAGAGAGAAGCTGGAGGAACACAAGGAGCATGGACAGCAGTACACCTACAGAGTCATCTTCAGAACCAGCGAGGTAACAAGACACTAACTAAAGCCCCTGGTTTCTCACCCGTCTCCCCTCCAGTCTGTCCTTTCTCCCTGCTCTTGTTCATTCTAGTGAATAACCAGGCTTGTTCATAGTGTATTCTCTCCTCTTCATTCACCACAACTCATTGATCTCAACTTCTCAAGTCCATCAGCTTCAACTACCTCTTCAATTCCTTAGACCCTGGTATGTTATAGGCAACAATGTCAGTCATCCCCATCACCTGCTCTCTACCCCTCCCTTCCTCCTCTCCCGCCCTCTCTACCTCACTCCTTTTCCTGAGAGCCTGCAGTATTGTAACCAGTAATGTTATCATCCCTCCCCTTCTCTCCTCTCTTCTCCACCTCTGCACTTCTCTCTCCTCTCTCCACCTGTCCTCTCTCCACCTGTCCTCTCTCCTCTCTCCACCTGTCCTCTCTCCACCTGTCCTCTCTCCACCTGTCCTCTCTCCTCTCTCCACCTGTCCTCTCCACCTGTCCTCTCTCCTCTCTCCACCTGTCCTCTCTCCTCTCTCCACCTGTCCTCTCTCCTCTCTCCACCTGTCCTCTCTCCTCTCTCCACCTGTCCTCTCCACCTGTCCTCTCTCCACCTGTCCTCTCTCCTCTCTCCACCTGTCCTCTCTCCACCTGTCCTCTCTCCTCCATTCCACCTCTCCTCTCTCCTCCATTCCACCTCTCCTCCATTCCACCTCTCCTCTCTCCACCTCTCCTCTCTCCACCTCTCCTCTCTCCTCTATTCCACCTCTCCTCTCTCCTCCATTCCACCTCTCCTCTCTCCACCTGTCCTCTCCTCCATTCCACCTCTCCACCTCTCCTCCATTCCACCTGTCCTCTCTCCTCCATTCCACCTCTCCTCTCTCCACCTCTCCTCTCTCCTCCTCTCCACCTCTCCTCTCTCCTCCATTCCACCTCTCCTCTCTCCACCTCTCCTCTCTCCTCCATTCCACCTCTCCTCTCTCCACCTCTCCTATCTCCTCTATTCCACCTCTCCTCTCTCCACCTGTCCTCTCCTCCATTCCACCTCTCCTCTCTCCTCCATTCCACCTCTCCTCTCTCCACCTGTCCTCTCTCCTCCATTCCACCTCTCCTCTCTACACCTCTCCTCTCTCCTCCATTCCACCTCTCCTCTCTCCACCTGTCCTCTCTCCTCCATTCCACCTCTCCTCTCTCCACCTGTCCTCTCTCCTCCATTCCACCTCTCCTCTCTCCACCTGTCCTCTCTCCTCCATCCACCTCTCCTCTCTCCTCCATTCCACCTCTCCTCTCTCCTCCATTCCATCTCTCCTCTCCTCACCTGTCCCCCACACCTCTCCTCTCTCCTCCATTCCACCTCTCCTCTCTCCTCCATTCCACCTCTCCTCTCCTCACCTGTCCCCCACACCTGTCCTCTCTCCTCCATCCCACCTCTCTACCTCTCCTCTCCACCTCTCCTCTCTCTACCTCTCCTCTCCACCTCTCCTCTCTCCTCCATTCCACCTCTCCTCTCTCTACCTCTCCTCTCCACCTCTCCTCTCTCCTCCATTCCACCTCTCCTCTCTCCTCCATTCCACCTCTCCTCTCTCTACCTCTCCTCTCTCCACCTGTCCTCTCTCCTCCATTCCACCTCTCCTCTCTCCACCTCTCCTCTCCACCTCTCTTCTCTCCTCCATTCCACCTCTCCTCTCTCCACCTCTCCTCTCTCCACCTCTCCTCTCTCCTCCATTCCACCTCTCCTCTCTCCACCTGTCCTCCTCCTCTGCACTTCTCTTCTCCACTTGCTGCTATTTCCAGCCTGGAAGGTGGGCAGGTTTGTGAGTGTGTATAGGTTGAGACCACGTCAGAGGAAGAATAGTTTAGTCCAGTGTTCTGGGTCCTCTCCACCGTCAACACATTTACCTCCACGGGGTCTCCGTCAGAACACTACAATAATACACTTGACCACATGTAATAATATCCAGCATATTTAACCGCATTTAAAAACCTAAGGACACAGTACTGTGAGTCACTTCTCAGTGTGAGCACAGGGACATGAATGCACACACACACACACACACACACACACACACACACACACACACACACACACACACACACACACACACACACACACACACACACACACACACACACACACACACACACACACACACACTGGACTGGACTCTGTGTGTTTACTGTTAGTGAGATATGAAGGCAGGTCCTTCTAGATAGGAAGGCAGGTCCTTCTAGATAGGAAGGCAGGTCCTTCTAGATAGGAAGGCAGGTCCTTCTAGATAGGAAGGCAGGTCCTTCTAGATAGGAAGGCAGGTCCTTCTAGATAGGAAGGCAGGTCCTTCTAGATAGGAAGGCAGGTCCTTCTAGATAGGAAGGCAGGTCCTTCTAGATAGGAAGGCAGGTCCGTCTAGATAGGAAGGCAGGTCCGTCTAGATAGGAAGGCAGGTCCGTCTAGATAGGAAGGCAGGTCCGTCTAGATAGGAAGGCAGGTCCGTCTAGATAGGAAGGCAGGTCCGTCTAGATAGGAAGGCAGGTCCGTCTAGATAGGAAGGCAGGTCCGTCTAGATAGGAAGGCAGGTCCGTCTAGATAGGAAGGCAGGTCCGTCTAGATAGGAAGGCAGGTCCGTCTAGATAGGAAGGCAGGTCCGTCTAGATAGGAAGGCAGGTCCGTCTAGATAGGAAGGCAGGTCCGTCTAGATAGGAAGGCAGGTCCGTCTAGATAGGAAGGCAGGTCCGTCTAGATAGGAAGGCAGGTCCGTCTAGATAGGAAGGCAGGTCCGTCTAGATAGGAAGGCAGGTCCGTCTAGATAGGAAGGCAGGTCCGTCTAGATAGGAAGGCAGGTCCGTCTAGATAGGAAGGCAGGTCCTTCTAGATAGGAAGGCAGGTCCTTCTAGATAGGAAGGCAGGTCCGTCTAGATAGGAAGGCAGGTCCGTCTAGATAGGAAGGCAGGTCCTTCTAGATCTTTCTATTATTCATGCTGTCCTCCACTGAAGGTTGTTTTAACCTGTGTGTGTGTGTGTTTTCTCCCCTCAGGAAGTTAGTTTTAGCCTTAAATTCCAAAGGAATAGAGACACTTCATACAGTGTTTTAACGATGTGCAAAAAAGTAAAATAAATAAACATAAATATGGGTTGTTTTTATTTATTCTCTCTCTCTCTCTCTCTCTCTCTCTCTCTCTCTGTTTCTCCCCCAGTCTGGTGTAATAATGGATCACTTTATCCCTCTCTTCCTGCCTCTCCTCACCCCACTTCCTGTCACCTCTCCCCTCTAGCTCACCACCCTGCGTGGATCCATTCTGGAAGATGCTGTGCCCTCCACCTCGAAGCACGGCCTGGCTCGGGGTCTACCCCTCAAAGAGGTGCTAGATTACCTGGTTCCAGAGCTGACCGCCCACTGTCTCAGACTGGCACTTAACACACCTAAAGTCACAGAGCAGCTGATGAAGCTGGACGAACAGGGGGTAAGGACACAAGAAGGGTTGTAAAATGATACAAACTTTCCTCGAGGGATTCTGGATTTTCCTGCTTATTCCATCCGGATTCCGGGAGTCTTCAAACTGGGATCTCTGAGAAAACCTGGGGATTTAGAGAAAGTTACCAATAAGACAACAGAAAAATAACATGAAAGTCTCACAATTTATTACTTGCAGAGAACTTTAAATAGCACGAATGTAATCTCTCTCTCTCTCTCTCTCTCTCTCTCTCTCTCTCTGTCTCTGTCTCTGTCTCTGTCTCTCTCTCTCTGTCTCTCTCTCTCTGTCTCTCTGTCTCTGTCTCTCTCTCTCTCTCTTTTTCCTTCTCTCTCCTTCTCTCTCCTCTCTTTCTCTCCTTCTCTCTCCTCTCTTTCTCTGTCTCTGCAGTTGAGTTTCCAGTTGAAGGTGGGGGTGATGTACTGTGCGGCGGGACAGAGCAGTGAAGAGGATATGTATAATAATGATTCAGCGGGTCCTGCTCTGGAGGAGTTCCTACAGCTGCTGGGGGAGAGGGTCCGACTGAAGGGATTCACCAAGTACCGAGCCCAGCTGGACACTAAGAGTAAGTTACTACACACACACACACACACACACACACACACACACACACACACACACACACACACACACACACACACACACACACACACACACACACACACACACACACACACAGTGTTATCTCTCTCTCATGCCCAGCTTAACACCAAGAGTATTACTACATTACATTGCCAACGACTAACCTGAGACTGCGTTGTCGACGACGACACCTGAGAATGCGTTGTCGACGACGACACCTGAGAATGCGTTGTCGACGACGACACCTGAGAATGCGTTGTTGGCGGTTGGTTCTTTTAATCACCATGACGTTCAATGAACCCTAAAGAGGAAATTCCTAGAGTAACAGGGTAACCAAGCTATAGAGCTCACCAGTTTGTAGTCGTAAAGAGGACCCATTCATAGACCCAGAGGGAATAGGACCCATTCATAGACCCAGAGGGAATAGGACCCATTCATAGACCCAGAGGGAATAGGACCCATTCATAGACCCAGAGGGAATAGGACCCATTCATAGACCCAGAGGGAATAGGACCCATTCATAGACCCAGAGCAGAGGGAGTAGGACCCATTCATAGACCCAGAGGGAGTAGGACCCATTCATAGACCCAGAGGGAATAGGACCCATTCATAGACCCAGAGCAGAGGGAGTAGGACCCATTCATAGACCCAGAGCAGAGGGAGTAGGACCCATTCATAGACCCAGAGGGAATAGGACCCATTCATAGACCCAGAGCAGAGGGAATAGGACCCATTCATAGACCCAGAGCAGAGGGAATAGGACCCATTCATAGACCCAGAGGGAATAGGACCCATTCATAGACCCAGAGGGAATAGGACCCATTCATAGACCCAGAGGGAATAGGACCCATTCATAGACCCAGAGGGAATAGGACCCATTCATAGACCCAGAGCAGAGGGAATAGGACCCATTCATAGACCCAGAGGGAATAGGACCCATTCATAGACCCAGAGGGAATAGGACCCATTCATAGACCCAGAGCAGAGGGAATAGGACCCATTCATAGACCCAGAGGGAATAGGACCCATTCATAGACCCAGAGCAGAAGGATTCTGACCACATTCTGCTGTTGTATTCTCTCCCTCCTCTAGCTGACACTAATGGGACTCACTTCCTGTACACTATGAGCCTTCCTGTCTGTCCTCTAGCTGACACTACTGGGACTCACTTCCTGTACACCACCTATAAATCAAATAAAACGTTATCTGTCACGCGCCGAATACAAGAAGTGTAGACTTTACCGTGAAATGCTGAATACAAGAAGTGTAGACTTTACCGTGAAATGCTGAATACAAGAAGTGTAGACTTTACCGTGAAATGCTGAATACAAGAAGTGTAGACTTTACCGTGAAATGCTGAATACAAGAAGTGTAGACTTTACCGTGAAATGCTTACTTACAAGCCCTTAACCAACAGTGCAGTTCAAGAAGAGTTAAGAAAATATTTACCAAATAGACTAAAATACAAAGTAACACAATAACATAACAATAACGAGGCTTTATACAGGGGGTACCGGTACCAAGTCAGGGTGCGGGGGTACAGGTTAGTAGAGGTAATTTGTACATGTAGGTAGGGGTAAAGTGACTATGCATAGATAATAGACAGAGAGTAGCAGCAGTGTACAAAACAAATGGGGGGGGTCAATGTAATGGTCCGGTGGCCATTTTATTAATTGTTCAGCAGTCTTATAACTTGGGGGTAGAAGCTGTTAAGGAGACTTTTGGTCCAAGACTTGGTGCTCCGGTACCGCTTGCCGTGTGGTAGCAGAGAAAACAGTCTATGACTGGAGTCTCTGACAATTTTATGGGCTTTCCTCTGAAATCGCCTGGTCCTGGATGGCAGTTAGCTTGGCCCCAGTGATGTACTGGGTCGTACGCACTACCCTCTGTAACGCCTTACGGTCAGATGCCGAGCACTTGCCATACCAGGCGGTGATGCAACCGGTGAGGATGCTCTCGATGGTGCAGCTGTAGAACCTTTTTGAGGATCTGGGGACCCATGCCAAATCTTTTCAGTCTCCTGAGGGGGAGAAGGTTTTGTCGTGCCCTCTTCACGACTGTCTTGGTGTGTTTGGACCATGGACTATGAACCTGTCTGACTAACTCTAGTTACTGTCTGTCTGTCTCTGTCTGTCTCTGTCTGTCTCTGTCTGTCTGTCTCTGTCTGTCTGTCTGTCTGTCTGTCTGTCTGTCTGTCTGTCTGTCTGTCTGTCTGTCTGTCTGTCTGTCTGTCTGTCTGTCTGTCTTCCAGCTGACTCCACAGGAACCCACTCCCTGTACACCACCTATAAGGACTACGAGGTGATGTTCCATGTCTCCACCATGCTGCCCTACACACCCAACAACAAACAACAGGTCTGTGTTGGTACGCTTGAGATTCGTAACACTTTCAACTGAATCCAGGGAATTTAAGTAAATGACAGGGTGGTAGTAGTACGCTGAGCCGTACGCTGAGCCGTACTAGTAACTCGCTGTGAAGCCAAGATGGCCCTTCATTTCACTGTGAGACTAATTACATGGCTGTGTGTTCGCTGACCTGTTTTCTCTGTCGTTCCAACGCAGTGAATGATTTAAAAAATAATCTTAAATAATGTGTCACATTCTACAGTCATTGATAGATTGTAAAGGCATATGTTTTACATGTTGTTCATATGTTTACCGTGAGAGTTTTTAATCTGTTTGTTGTTCCCCCCCCCCCCCGTTGTGTCCGTCTCCTCACAGCTCCTGAGGAAGCGTCACATAGGAAATGACATAGTGACCATCGTATTCCAGGAGCCGGGGGCTCAGCCCTTCACCCCCAAGAACATACGCTCTCACTTCCAACACGTGTTCGTAGTGGTGAGAGCACATCAACCCTGCTCTGACAACACCAGCTACAGGTGAGTGGAACGTCTAGCACACACACACACACACACACACACACACACACACACACACACACACACACACACACACACACACACACACAGCTGCTACAGGTGAGTGGAACGTCTAGCACACACACACACACACACACACACACACACACAGCTGCTACAGGTGAGTGGAACGTCTAGCACACACACACACACACACACACACACACACACACACACACACACACACAAACAGCTGCTATAGGTGAGTGGAACGTCTAGCACACACACACACACACAGCTGCTACAGGTGAGTGGAACGTCTAGCACACACACACACACACACACACACACACACACACACACACACACACACACACACACACACACACACACACAAACAGCTGCTATAGGTGAGTGGAACGTCTAACACACACACACACACACACAACCTGCTGGAGGAAGACCTCCTGCAGTCCAGTGTAATGTACACAACAACCTGTTGGAGGAAGACCCCCTGCAGTCCAGTGTAATGTACACAACAACCTGTTGGAGGAAGACCTCCTGCAGTCCAGTGTAATGTACACAACAACCTGTTGGAGGAAGACCTCCTGCAGTCCAGTGTAATGTACACAACAACCTGTTGGAGGAAGACCTCCTGCAGTCCAGTGTAATGTACACAACAACCTGTTGGAGGAAGACCTCCTGCAGTCCAGTGTAATGTACACAACAACCTGTTGGAGGAAGACCCCCTGCAGTCCAGTGTAATGTACCCAACAACCTGTTGGAGGAAGACCTCCTGCAGTCCAGTGTAATGTACACAACAACCTGTTGGAGGAAGACCTCCTGCAGTACAGTGTAATGTACACAACAACCTGTTGGAGGAAGACCCCCTGCAGTCCAGTGTAATGTACACAACAACCTGTTGGAGGAAGACCTCCTGCAGTCCAGTGTACACAACAACCTGTTGGAGGAAGACCTCCTGCAGTCCAGTGTACACAACAACCTGTTGGAGGAAGACCCCCTGCAGTACAGTGTAATGTACACAACAACCTGTTGGAGGAAGACCTCCTGCAGTCCAGTGTACACAACAACCTGTTGGAGGAAGACCTCCTGCAGTCCAGTGTAATGTACACAACAACCTGTTGGAGGAAGACCCCCTGCAGTACAGTGTAATGTACACAACAACCTGTTGGAGGAAGACCTCCTGCAGTACAGTGTACACAACAACCTGTTGGAGGAAGACCTCCTGCAGTCCAGTGTACACAACAACCTGTTGGAGGAAGACCCCCTGCAGTACAGTGTAATGTACACAACAACCTGTTGGAGGAAGACCTCCTGCAGTCCAGTGTAATGTACACAACAACCTGTTGGAGGAAGACCTCCTGCAGTCCAGTGTAATGTACACAACAACCTGTTGGAGGAAGACCTCCTGCAGTCCAGTGTAATGTACACAACAACCTGTTGGAGGAAGACCTCCTGCAGTACAGTGTAATGTACACAACAACCTGTTGGAGGAAGACCTCCTGCAGTACAGTGTAATGTACACAACAACCTGTTGGAGGAAGACCTCCTGCAGTCCAGTGTAATGTACACAACAACCTGTTGGAGGAAGACCTCCTGCAGTCCAGTGTAATGTACACAACAACCTGTTGGAGGAAGACCCCCTGCAGTACAGTGTAATGTACACAACAACCTGTTGGAGGAAGACCCCCTGCAGTACAGTGTAATGTACACAACAACCTGTTGGAGGAAGACCTCCTGCAGTACAGTGTAATGTACACAACAACCTGTTGGAGGAAGACCTCCTGCAGTACAGTGTAATGTACACAACAACCTGTTGGAGGAAGACCTCCTGCAGTACAGTGTAATGTACACAACAACCTGTTGGAGGAAGACCTCCTGCAGTACAGTGTAATGTACACAACAACCTGTTGGAGGAAGACCTCCTGCAGTCCAGTGTAATGTACACAACAACCTGTTGGAGGAAAACCTCCTGCAGTCCAGTGTAATGTACACAACAACCTGTTGGAGGAAGACCTCCTGCAGTACAGTGTAATGTACACAACAACCTGTTGGAGGATGACCTCCTGCAGTACAGTGTAATGTACCCAACAACCTGTTGGAGGAAGACCTCCTGCAGTACAGTGTAATGTACCCAACAACCTGTTGGAGGAAGACCTCCTGCAGTCCAGTGTAATGTACCCAACAACCTGTTGGAGGAAGACCTCCTGCAGTACAGTGTAATGTACCCAACAACCTGTTGGAGGAAGACCTCCTGCAGTACAGTGTAATGTACACAACAACCTGTTGGAGGAAGACCTCCTGCAGTACAGTGTAATGTACACAACAACCTGTTGGAGGAAGACCTCCTGCAGTACAGTGTAATGTACACAACAACCTGTTGGAGGAAGACCTCCTGCAGTCCAGTGTAATGTACACAACAACCTGTTGGAGGAAGACCTCCTGCAGTCCAGTGTAATGTACACAACAACCTGTTGGAGGAAGACCTCCTGCAGTACAGTGTAATGTACACAACAACCTGTTGGAGGAAGACCTCCTGCAGTCCAGTGTAATGTACACAACAACCTGTTGGAGGAAGACCTCCTGCAGTACAGTGTAATGTACACAACAACCTGTTGGAGGAAGACCTCCTGCAGTACAGTGTAATGTACACAACAACCTGTTGGAGGAAGACCTCCTGCAGTCCAGTGTAATGTACACAACAACCTGTTGGAGGAAGACCCCTGCAGTACAGTGTAATGTACACAACAACCTGTTGGAGGAAGACCTCCTGCAGTACAGTGTAATGTACACAACAACCTGTTGGAGGAAGACCTCCTGCAGTACAGTGTAATGTACACAACAACCTGTTGGAGGAAGACCTCCTGCAGTACAGTGTAATGTACACAACAACCTGTTGGAGGAAGACCTCCTGCAGTCCAGTGTACACAACAACCTGTTGGAGGAAGACCCCCTGCAGTCCAGTGTACACAACAACCTGTTGGAGGAAGACCCCCTGCAGTCCAGTGTACACAACAACCTGTTGGAGGAAGACCCCCTGCAGTACAGTGTAATGTACACAACAACCTGTTGGAGGAAGACCTCCTGCAGTCCAGTGTAATGTACACAACAACCTGTTGGAGGAAGACCTCCTGCAGTCCAGTGTAATGTACACAACAACCTGTTGGAGGAAGACCCCTGCAGTACAGTGTAATGTACACAACAACCTGTTGGAGGAAGACCTCCTGCAGTCCAGTGTAATGTACACAACAACCTGTTGGAGGAAGACCCCCTGCAGTCCAGTGTAATGTACACAACAACCTGTTGGAGGAAGACCTCCTGCAGTACAGTGTAATGTACACAACAACCTGTTGGAGGAAGACCCCCTGCAGTCCAGTGTAATGTACACAACAACCTGCTGGAGGAAGACCTCCTGCAGTCCAGTGTAATGTACACAACAACCTGTTGGAGGAAGACCCCCTGCAGTACAGTGTAATGTACACAACAACCTGTTGGAGGAAGACCTCCTGCAGTCCAGTGTAATGTACACAAAAACCTGTTGGAGGAAGACCTCCTGCAGTCCAGTGTAATGTACACAACAACCTGTTGGAGGAAGACCCCCTGCAGTCCAGTGTAATGTACACAACAACCTGTTGGAGGAATACCTCCTGCAGTACAGTGTAATGTACACAACAACCTGTTGGAGGAAGACCTCCTGCAGTCCAGTGTAATGTACACAACAACCTGTTGGAGGAAGACCTCCTGCAGTCCAGTGTAATGTACACAACAACCTGTTGGAGGAAGACCTCCTGCAGTACAGTGTAATGTACACAACAACCTGTTGGAGGAAGACCCCCTGCAGTCCAGTGTAATGTACACAACAACCTGTTGGAGGAAGACCTCCTGCAGTCCAGTGTAATGTACACAACAACCTGTTGGAGGAAGACCCCCTGCAGTCCAGTGTAATGTACACAACAACCTGTTGGAGGAAGACCTCCTGCAGTCCAGTGTAATGTACACAACAACCTGTTGGAGGAAGACCTCCTGCAGTCCAGTGTAATGTACACAACAACCTGTTGGAGGAAGACCTCCTGCAGTCCAGTGTAATGTACACAACAACCTGTTGGAGGAAGACCTCCTGCAGTCCAGTGTAATGTACACAACAACCTGTTGGAGGAAGACCTCCTGCAGTCCAGTGTAATGTACACAACAACCTGTTGGAGGAAGACCCCCTGCAGTCCAGTGTAATGTACACAACAACCTGTTGGAGGAAGACCTCCTGCAGTACAGTGTAATGTACACAACAACCTGTTGGAGGAAGACCTCCTGCAGTCCAGTGTAATGTACACAACAACCTGTTGGAGGAAGACCTCCTGCAGTCCAGTGTAATGTACACAACAACCTGTTGGAGGAAGACCTCCTGCAGTACAGTGTAATGTACACAACAACCTGTTGGAGGAAGACCTCCTGCAGTCCAGTGTAATGTACACAACAACCTGTTGGAGGAAGACCTCCTGCAGTACAGTGTAATGTACACAACAACCTGTTGGAGGAAGACCTCCTGCAGTACAGTGTAATGTACACAACAACCTGTTGGAGGAAGACCTCCTGCAGTACAGTGTACACAACAACCTGTTGGAGGAAGACCCCCTGCAGTACAGTGTAATGTACACAACAACCTGTTGGAGGAAGACCCCCTGCAGTCCAGTGTAATGTACACAACAACCTGTTGGAGGAAGACCTCCTGCAGTACAGTGTAATGTACACAACAACCTGTTGGAGGAAGACCTCCTGCAGTCCAGTGTAATGTACACAACAACCTGTTGGAGGAAGACCCCCTGCAGTACAGTGTAATGTACACAACAACCTGTTGGAGGAAGACCCCCTGCAGTCCAGTGTAATGTACACAACAACCTGTTGGAGGAAGACCTCCTGCAGTCCAGTGTAATGTACACAACAACCTGTTGGAGGAAGACCTCCTGCAGTACAGTGTAATGTACACAACAACCTGTTGGAGGAAGACCTCCTGCAGTACAGTGTAATGTACACAACAACCTGTTGGAGGAAGACCTTCTGCAGTCCAGTGTAATGTACACAACAACCTGTTGGAGGAAGACCTCCTGCAGTCCAGTGTAATGTACACAACAACCTGTTGGAGGAAGACCCCCTGCAGTACAGTGTAATGTACACAACAACCTGTTGGAGGAAGACCCCCTGCAGTACAGTGTAATGTACACAACAACCTGTTGGAGGAAGACCTCCTGCAGTACAGTGTAATGTACACAACAACCTGTTGGAGGAAGACCTCCTGCAGTACAGTGTAATGTACACAACAACCTGTTGGAGGAAGACCTCCTGCAGTACAGTGTAATGTACACAACAACCTGTTGGAGGAAGACCTCCTGCAGTACAGTGTAATGTACACAACAACCTGTTGGAGGAAGACCTCCTGCAGTCCAGTGTAATGTACACAACAACCTGTTGGAGGAAAACCTCCTGCAGTCCAGTGTAATGTACACAACAACCTGTTGGAGGAAGACCTCCTGCAGTACAGTGTAATGTACACAACAACCTGTTGGAGGATGACCTCCTGCAGTACAGTGTAATGTACCCAACAACCTGTTGGAGGAAGACCTCCTGCAGTACAGTGTAATGTACCCAACAACCTGTTGGAGGAAGACCTCCTGCAGTCCAGTGTAATGTACCCAACAACCTGTTGGAGGAAGACCTCCTGCAGTACAGTGTAATGTACCCAACAACCTGTTGGAGGAAGACCTCCTGCAGTACAGTGTAATGTACACAACAACCTGTTGGAGGAAGACCTCCTGCAGTACAGTGTAATGTACACAACAACCTGTTGGAGGAAGACCTCCTGCAGTACAGTGTAATGTACACAACAACCTGTTGGAGGAAGACCTCCTGCAGTCCAGTGTAATGTACACAACAACCTGTTGGAGGAAGACCTCCTGCAGTCCAGTGTAATGTACACAACAACCTGTTGGAGGAAGACCTCCTGCAGTACAGTGTAATGTACACAACAACCTGTTGGAGGAAGACCTCCTGCAGTCCAGTGTAATGTACACAACAACCTGTTGGAGGAAGACCTCCTGCAGTACAGTGTAATGTACACAACAACCTGTTGGAGGAAGACCTCCTGCAGTACAGTGTAATGTACACAACAACCTGTTGGAGGAAGACCTCCTGCAGTCCAGTGTAATGTACACAACAACCTGTTGGAGGAAGACCCCTGCAGTACAGTGTAATGTACACAACAACCTGTTGGAGGAAGACCTCCTGCAGTACAGTGTAATGTACACAACAACCTGTTGGAGGAAGACCTCCTGCAGTACAGTGTAATGTACACAACAACCTGTTGGAGGAAGACCTCCTGCAGTACAGTGTAATGTACACAACAACCTGTTGGAGGAAGACCTCCTGCAGTCCAGTGTACACAACAACCTGTTGGAGGAAGACCCCCTGCAGTCCAGTGTACACAACAACCTGTTGGAGGAAGACCCCCTGCAGTCCAGTGTACACAACAACCTGTTGGAGGAAGACCCCCTGCAGTACAGTGTAATGTACACAACAACCTGTTGGAGGAAGACCTCCTGCAGTCCAGTGTAATGTACACAACAACCTGTTGGAGGAAGACCTCCTGCAGTCCAGTGTAATGTACACAACAACCTGTTGGAGGAAGACCCCTGCAGTACAGTGTAATGTACACAACAACCTGTTGGAGGAAGACCTCCTGCAGTCCAGTGTAATGTACACAACAACCTGTTGGAGGAAGACCCCCTGCAGTCCAGTGTAATGTACACAACAACCTGTTGGAGGAAGACCTCCTGCAGTACAGTGTAATGTACACAACAACCTGTTGGAGGAAGACCCCCTGCAGTCCAGTGTAATGTACACAACAACCTGCTGGAGGAAGACCTCCTGCAGTCCAGTGTAATGTACACAACAACCTGTTGGAGGAAGACCCCCTGCAGTACAGTGTAATGTACACAACAACCTGTTGGAGGAAGACCTCCTGCAGTCCAGTGTAATGTACACAACAACCTGTTGGAGGAAGACCTCCTGCAGTCCAGTGTAATGTACACAACAACCTGTTGGAGGAAGACCCCCTGCAGTCCAGTGTAATGTACACAACAACCTGTTGGAGGAATACCTCCTGCAGTACAGTGTAATGTACACAACAACCTGTTGGAGGAAGACCTCCTGCAGTCCAGTGTAATGTACACAACAACCTGTTGGAGGAAGACCTCCTGCAGTCCAGTGTAATGTACACAACAACCTGTTGGAGGAAGACCTCCTGCAGTACAGTGTAATGTACACAACAACCTGTTGGAGGAAGACCCCCTGCAGTCCAGTGTAATGTACACAACAACCTGTTGGAGGAAGACCTCCTGCAGTCCAGTGTAATGTACACAACAACCTGTTGGAGGAAGACCCCCTGCAGTCCAGTGTAATGTACACAACAACCTGTTGGAGGAAGACCTCCTGCAGTCCAGTGTAATGTACACAACAACCTGTTGGAGGAAGACCTCCTGCAGTCCAGTGTAATGTACACAACAACCTGTTGGAGGAAGACCTCCTGCAGTCCAGTGTAATGTACACAACAACCTGTTGGAGGAAGACCTCCTGCAGTCCAGTGTAATGTACACAACAACCTGTTGGAGGAAGACCTCCTGCAGTCCAGTGTAATGTACACAACAACCTGTTGGAGGAAGACCCCCTGCAGTCCAGTGTAATGTACACAACAACCTGTTGGAGGAATACCTCCTGCAGTACAGTGTAATGTACACAACAACCTGTTGGAGGAAGACCTCCTGCAGTCCAGTGTAATGTACACAACAACCTGTTGGAGGAAGACCTCCTGCAGTCCAGTGTAATGTACACAACAACCTGTTGGAGGAAGACCTCCTGCAGTACAGTGTAATGTACACAACAACCTGTTGGAGGAAGACCTCCTGCAGTCCAGTGTAATGTACACAACAACCTGTTGGAGGAAGACCTCCTGCAGTACAGTGTAATGTACACAACAACCTGTTGGAGGAAGACCTCCTGCAGTACAGTGTAATGTACACAACAACCTGTTGGAGGAAGACCTCCTGCAGTACAGTGTACACAACAACCTGTTGGAGGAAGACCCCCTGCAGTACAGTGTAATGTACACAACAACCTGTTGGAGGAAGACCCCCTGCAGTCCAGTGTAATGTACACAACAACCTGTTGGAGGAAGACCTCCTGCAGTACAGTGTAATGTACACAACAACCTGTTGGAGGAAGACCTCCTGCAGTCCAGTGTAATGTACACAACAACCTGTTGGAGGAAGACCCCCTGCAGTACAGTGTAATGTACACAACAACCTGTTGGAGGAAGACCCCCTGCAGTCCAGTGTAATGTACACAACAACCTGTTGGAGGAAGACCCCCTGCAGTACAGTGTAATGTACACAACAACCTGTTGGAGGAAGACCCCCTGCAGTCCAGTGTAATGTACACAACAACCTGTTGGAGGAAGACCTCCTGCAGTACAGTGTACACAACAACCTGTTGGAGGAAGACCCCCTGCAGTCCAGTGTAATGTACACAACAACCTGTTGGAGGAAGACCCCCTGCAGTCCAGTGTAATGTACACAACAACCTGTTGGAGGAAGACCCCCTGCAGTCCAGTGTAATGTACACAACAACCTGTTGGAGGAAGACCCCCTGCAGTCCAGTGTAATGTACACAACAACCTGTTGGAGGAAGACCTCCTGCAGTCCAGTGTAATGTACACAACAACCTGTTGGAGGAAGACCTCCTGCAGTCCAGTGTAATGTACACAACAACCTGTTGGAGGAAGACCTCCTGCAGTCCAGTGTAATGTACACAACAACCTGTTGGAGGAAGACCTCCTGCAGTACAGTGTACACAACAACCTGTTGGAGGAAGACCCCCTGCAGTCCAGTGTAATGTACACAACAACCTGTTGGAGGAAGACCCCCTGCAGTACAGTGTAATGTACACAACAACCGTCTCTGTGATAGTTCAGCTGCCCTATCAATCTGTCTAAACTGCCTAGTATTGCAGCACTCTCTACTCAGCCTCCTCTTCTCTCTACTCAGCCTCCTCTTCTCTCTACTCAGCCTCCTCTTCTCTCTTCTCTCTACTCAGCCTCCTCTTCTCTCTACTCAGTCTCTACCCAGCCTCCTCTTCTCTCTACTCAGCCTCCTTCTTTCTCTACTCAGCCTCCTCTCTACTCAGACTCCTCTTCTCTCTACTCATCCTTCTACTCAGCCTCTACTCAGCCTCCTCTTCTCTCTACTCAACCTCCTCTTCCCCCTACTCAGCCTCTACTCAGCCTCCTCTTTTCTCTACTCAGTCTCTACTCAGCCTCCTCTTCTCTCTACTCAGCCTCCTCTACTCTCTACTCAGCCTCCTCTTCTCTCTACTCAGCCTCCTCTTCTCTCTACTCAGCCTCCTCTTCCCCCTACTCGGCCTCTACTCAGCCTCCTCTTTTCTCTACTCAGCCTCCTCTCTACTCAGCCTCCTCTTCTCTCTACTCATCCTTCTACTCAGCCTCTACTCAGCCTCCTCTTCTCTCTACTCAGCCTCCTCTTCCCTCTACTCAGCCTCCTCTTTTCTCTACTCAGTCTCTACTCAGCCTCCTCTACTCAGCCCCCTCTTCTCTCTACTCAGCCTCATCTTCTCTCTACTCAGCCTCCTCTCTACTCAGCCTCCTCTTCTCTCTACTCAGCCTCCTCTTCCCTCTACTCAGCCTCCTCTTTTCTCTACTCAGTCTCTACTCAGCCTCCTCTACTCAGCCCCCTCTTCTCTCTACTCAGCCTAATCTTCTCTCTACTCAGCCTCTTCTCTCTACTCAGCCTCCTCTACTCTCTACTCAGCCTCCTCTTCTCTCTACTCAGCCTCCTCTTCTCTCTACTCAGCCTCCTCTTCCCTCTACTCAGCCTCCTCTTTTCTCTACTCAGCCTCTACTCAGCCTCTACTCAGCCTCCTCTACTCAGCCCCCTCTTCTCTCTACTCAGCCTCATCTTCTCTCTACTCAGCCTCCTCTTCTCTCTACTCAGCTTCCTCTTCTCTCTACTCAGCCTCCTCTTCTCTCTACTCAGCCTCCTCTTCTCTCTACCCAGCCTCCTCTTCTCTCTACCCAGCCTCCTCTTCTCTCTACCCAGCCTCCTCTTCTCTCTACTCAGCCTCCTCTTCTCTCTACTCAGCCTCCTCTTCTCTCTACTCAGCCTCCTCTTCTCTCTACTCAGCCTCCTCTTCCCTCTACTCAGCCTCCTCTTCCCTCTACTCAGCCTCCGCTTCCCTCTACTCAGCCTCCGCTTCCCTCTACTCAGCCTCCTCTTCTCTCTACTCAGCCTCCTCTTCTCTCTACTCAGCCTCCTCTTCTCTCTACTCAGCCTCCTCTTCTCTCTACTCAGCCTCCTCTCCTGTCTACTCAGCCTCCTCTCCTCTCTACTCAGCCTCCTCTTCTCTCTACTCAGCCTCCTCTTCTCTCTACTCAGCCTCCTCTACTCTCTACTCAGCCTCTACTCAGCCTCCTCTTTTCTCTACTCAGTCTCTACTCAGCCTCCTCTACTCAGCCTCTACTCAGTTTCCTCTACTCAGCCTCTACTCAGCCTCCTCTACTCTCTACTCAGCCTCCTCTTCTCTCTACTCAGCCTCCTCTTCTCTCTACTCAGCCTCCTCTTCTCTCTACTCAGCCTCCTCTACTCTCTACTCAGCCTCCTCTACTCTCTACTCAGCCTCCTCTTCCCTCGACTCTGCCTCCTCTTCCCTCGACTCTGCCTCCTCTTCCCTCGACTGCCTCCTCTTCCCTCGACTCTGCCTCCTCTTCCCTCGACTCAGCCTCTACTCAGCCTCCTCTTCCCTCTACTCAGCATCTTCCCTCTACTCAGCCTCCCATTACAGCACCTAGAATAAAGTGCATTCAGGCCAGTGTCTGTGAGCATCTGTCTCTTGCTTCAGCACTCTAGGTAATATGTTGCATCGCTCTTTATGTTCGTATCGCTGAGTGTTGAAATAAAAAGTTTCCTCCTCCAAGCCTGTGTGTCCCTAAGTAACTCCTGTCTATCACGCACGCACGCACGCAGTCGGCGAGAGATGTTAATGAAAGGAGAAATAATTGCTTGTTTCCTTGCAGCTTCTCCTCTGGGAGGAAGACTTCATGAGCTGATGAGAACAGTATCATCTGTCCATTTACACTTTCTCTCTGTTTTCTTTTTTCTCTCTCTCCCTCTGTCTATAATTATCTATTTCTCCCTCTCCCTAATCTCGTTTTCCCTCTCCCTACTCTCGTTTCCCCTCTCCCTACTCTCCCCCCTCCATCTCTCTCTCACCCCTTCTCTCTCTCTCCTTTCTCTGTCTCTCTCTCTCTCTATCCTTCATCTCTCTCCTCTCCCTTTCTCTCTCTCCTGTCTCTCTCTCTCTGTCTCTCTCTCCTGTCTCTCTCTCTCGCTCTCTCCTGTCTCTGTCTCTCTCTCTCTCTCTCTCTCTCTCTCTCCTGTCTCTCCCTCTCTCCTGTCTCTCTCCTGTCTCTCTCTCTCTCTCTCCTGTCTCTCTCTCTCTCTCTCTCTCCTCTCTCTCTCTCTCTCTCTCTCTCTCTCTCTCTCTCTCTCTCTCTCTCTCTCTCCTGTCTCTCTCAATTCAATTCAATTGACTTTATTGACATGGCAAGTTCATTATTACTTACATTGTCAAAGTATACATATCGAAAAATCTAAATCAAATATATATGTATATATATACAAAATATATATATATTTATATATAAATAAATGGTGGGACCAACAGCAATAATAGTAGTAGTGTACATGGGATTACCATTAACAACAACTACAACAACAATATTAATCAGAACAACAATAAATTAAAGCAACAGTAGTAGACCAGTGTCAACATGATTTGAGAAGACATATGAGCTGGTATGAAAGACAAAACAAAACTAAGCTAAATGGGAAATATTATCAACATTACTTTGCATTTTTCACTGGCTGTCCCTCAGGTTGTGGCAGGAGGACACATATTTGGCTGCCAAAACTGCACATTTTGGCTTTTCACCCAATAAATATTTGATTTTTTCTTCATCTTTTATAGTTTCAAATTCTTTGTATTGAGTTATAATTTTGGGAAAGAAATATGCTCTTAGGTCTGAGTATTTGTCACAGTGTAGTAGGAAATGCACCTCTGTCTCTACCTCTCCCCTGGAGCAGAGTGAGCACAGCCTGTCCTCTCTGGGCAGCCAGGTTTGTCTGTGACGACCGGTCTCTATAGCCAGACTGTGCTCACTGAGTCTGTACCTAGTCAATGTTTTCCTCAGTTTTCTATTAGTCACAGTGGTCAGATAGTCTGCCACCATGTACTGTCTGTTTAGAGCCAAATAGCATTGAAGTTTACTTTGATTTTTTGTGGTGTCTTTCCAATAGGTTATATATTTTTCTTTTTGTTTTGTGATGATTTGGTTGGGCCAGATTTTCTGAGGGCTGTCCCGAGGCTCTATGGGGTTTGTTTGGGTTGGTGAACTGAGCCTCAGGACCAGCTGGCTGAGGGGACTCTTCTCTGGTTTCATCTCTTGACATTGTAGAGCTGTGTGATGGAATGTTTTAGGGTCACTTGTTTTTAGATGGTTGTAAAATTTGATGGCTCTTTTTTCTATTCGAATGAGGAGGGGGTATTGGCCCAATTCTGCCCTACATGCGTTATTTGGAGTTTTTCTTTGTACTTGCAATACAGTCTTGCAAAACTCTGCATGCAATATTTCAGTTGGATGTTTGTCCCATTTAGTAAATTCATTATTAGAGAGTGGACCCCATACTTCACTGCCATATAGAGCAATTGGTTCTATAACTGATTGAAAAATTTTGAGCCAGATTCTAATTGGAATTTCAATTTTGATGTTCCTTTTAATGGCATAGAATGCTCTTCTTGCTTTGTCTCTCAGCTCATTCACAGCCATGTGAAAGCTACCTGTGTTGCTCATATTTAGTCCTAGATATGTGTAGTTTTTGGTGTGTTCTAATAGAACTGTGTCCAAATAGAATTTATATTTGTCATCCTTATTTCCCGACCTTTTTTGGAATATCATTATATTTGTTTTTTTTTAGGTTAACGGTCAGAGCCCAGGTCTGACAGAACCTGTGAAGATGATCTAGGTGCTGCTGTAACCCCTCTTTAGTGGGAGACAGCAGCACCAGGTCATCTGCGTACAGCAGACACTTGATTTCAGTGTTGTGTAGGGTGATACCAGGTGCTGCCGATTCTTCTAATGTTTTTGCCAATTCATTAATGTAGATGTTAAATAATGTTGGACTTATTGGGCAGCCCTGTTTCACTCCCCGCCCCTGAGAGAAGAAGTCTGTTTGCTTGTTGCCAATTTTAACCACACATTTGTTTTTAGTGTACATTGATTTAATAAAATCATATGTTTTCCCTCCAATACCACTTTCTATTAGTTTATAAAAAAGACCTTCGTGCCAAATTGAATCAAATGCTTTCTTGAAATCTACAAAACACGAGTAGATTTTGCCTTTGTTTTGGTTAACTTGTTTATCAATTAGAGTGTGGAGGGTGTAAATGTGGTCTGTTGTACGATAATTTTTTAGAAATCCAATCTGGCTTCTGCTCAGGACGTTGTGTTCGTCAAGGAAATGATGTAGTCTGCTATTTATAATACTGCAGAGAATTTTCCCCAAGTTGCTGTTAACGCAAATTCCTCTGTAATTATTTGGGTCAAATTTGTCTCCATTTTTATAGATTGGTGTGATCAATCCCTGGTTCCAAATATCGGGGAAAATACCTGCAGTGAGGATAATGTTGAAGAGTTTGAGTATAGCCAATTTGAATTTGTGGTCTGTATATTTGATCATTTCATTTAAAATACCATCAGCACCACAGGCCTTTTTGGGTTGGAGATTGCATAGTTTTTCCAATAATTCTTCTTCTGTAATTGGGGTATCCACAGGATTCTGATAGTCTTTGACTGCTAATTCAAGGATTTGTAATTTTTCTTGTATATCTTTTTGTTCTGGGCTCTTTGTTATATTGCTGTAGAGGTTTGCAAAGTGATTTCTCCACATATCCCCATTTTGGATAGCCAATTCCTCATGATGAGGTTTGTTTAATTTATTCCAATTCTCCCAGAAGTGGTTTGATTCTATGGATTCCTCAATTCCAACCAGCTGATTTCTAATGTGCTGTTCCTTTTTTGTTCTTAGGGTGCGTTTGTATTGCTTCAGTGTTTCCCCATATTGAAGGCGTATATTTTTGTTGTCTGGTTCTCTGTGTTTTTGATTAGATATATTTCTCAATGACTTTCTTAGATTTTTGCAATCATTATCAAACCATTTTATGCTTCTTTAGATTAGCCAAGGAGGCTAATTTGTCAAATATAAAGTTTATGTTCCTAACGGCCAAATTTACACCTTCATTGCTGAAGGAGAATGTTAAGGCTAAAAAGTTGTCCAGGAGAGATTGTATTTTCTCTCTCTCTCTCCTGTCTCTCTCTCTCTCTCTCTCTCCTGTCTCTCTCTCTCTCCTGTCTCTCTCTCTCTCCTGTCTCTCTCTCTTTCTCTCCTCTCTCTTTCTCTCTCCTGTCTCCCTCTCTCTCTCTGTCTCCATCTTGTTAATAGCTGTTTTAATAGCTGTTAGGGTTTATTGTGTGACCTGGTTCTCTGTGGGGTTCCTGCCTGCTGTACACAAAGCTGTGCAGTGGCATAGGGAAGATACAATGGCTTGACACACGCTGACACACACACACACACACACACACACACACGCTGACACACACACACACGCTGACACACACACACACGCTGACACACACACACGCTGACACACACACACACACACACACACACACACACACACACACACACACACACACACACACACACACACACACACACACACACACACCCTGCTCTCCAACCAGATGTATGACTGTACCGGCCTGCACACCATGGCCACCTCCTGCCCCTCCTCCACCATCACGTCTCTAAATTCCTGCCATTCATTTTGTTTTGTTTGGGCTCTGTTATCATCTCGTCCCTCTACATTTGATCTACTACAAATACCCACACACTTATGGAGGGTTTAGTTTGACGGAGGGTTTAGTGGTCTCGTGTCTTTGGCTATGACGGATTAAGTGATATGACATGCTATTCTATAAAATCATTTCTCTGTAATTAATATTACCTGATTAAGCTAATCAGGTAGATAATTAACTAGAAAGTCGGGGCACCACGTAATAATGTTTATAGAGCTGTTATCTTCCGAATAAACTCTTAAAGACCTAGTAATCTTTTACATCAGTAGCAGTCAATATTTAATCGTCACCTTATTTAGTCTCATCTGAAAGTTGTAAATTATTGGTTATCTTCACGAACCCTGGCTAACAAGTTGAATCAGCAATACAAAATTGGGTTTAATTATTTACTAAATACCTAACTAATCACACAGAATTACATATACACAGAATGGATCACACATTGATTACAAATTATGTCATAAAGGAAAACGTCCTTAGCGGACGGAACATATATGCCAGCTGGACAAAGAGAGGGGGCTGGGCTTGAGTGAAAGAGCGGGAAGACTGAGTAACAAAGGGAGAAGCTATGTCTCTATCGGGCCGTAGGCAGCTGCTCTATCGTAAATACAGAATCTTATGCATTCTAAATAACCGCCCATTTGAAAAAGGAAAATGCAATAAATATTTACTCTGAGCTGCGCTCCGGTAGATTGGTCGTAGATCGTAGGCCGGGTTGTCCAGTATGGATCTCTGGTCCTCTGAAAACTGTCTAGTGGTGAACTGGAGCGTGGTAGAATGGATACTCTGTCCGTCCTCTCCTAGCCCACGTTTAGCGACTGCTGCTAACTCAACGGCTAGGAGGTATCACTTCTGGAGTGAATAAGTGTTCAAAGTTCATACCAAGTTGCCATAATTTTAAGCTCATGCTATATTCTGGCAGGTATAGTCGAAATTCATCTTTTCGGCGTGTTGACCGTCATCTTCACGTTGAAATTCGATGCTAGTTTCGTTAGATTCTTGCTGAGGGTCCTCAATTCCACACGTCCTTGGAACAGGTTATTATCTGGGCCCTTTTAACGTAGGACCGTCGCCCCTAACGTCCTTGGAACAGGTTATTATCTGGGCCCTTTTAACGTAGGACCGTCGCCCCTAACGTCCTTGGAACAGGTTATTATCTGGGCCCTTTTAACGTAGGACCGTCGCCCCTAACGTCCTTGGAACAGGTTATTATCTGGGCCCTTTTAACGTAGGACCGTCGCCCTAACGTCCTCGGAACAGAAAGTTACTTTTTCGTCAAGGGCTTTATATAGGAGGGGAGAGAAGGGCGTGTTTCATAGTTTATAACTAATGTCTGTTCACATGGGCAGGGCCACTGACTTGAGCATAGTTCACTCATGAAAACCCAATTCTCTCATTTGGAAGCTAAAATTACATTTAATCTTTTAACAAATAGTTTCATATTTAAACATTTAAATTGCACAACAATTCCATGTGAATCTGATAACTAGAATGTGTAGACTTTCCACGATGCAGTTTATCTCATCCTATCATCAGTAATAATGTCTCAGACGCCAACTGCATCATATTCATTTAGTACCAACGCATATTTTCAGCTGGTTTGATTATCGAAATATGGTTCCGTTCCCATCTTTTGATGTCACCAGACTCTCTCTCAATATTAACCAAGGGATTTTCAATAGTCACATCGGTAGAGTAGAGAGGGGAAAAAGGGGAAAGGTATTTATGGGGGTCATAAGCCTCCCCCACTCAGGCCAACGTCATGACAGTGGGACGGAGGGTATAGTGGGACGGAGGGTTTAGTGGGACGGAGGGTTTAGTGGGACGGAGGGTTTAGTGGGACGGAGGGTTTAGTGGGACGGAGGGTATAGTGGGACGGAGGGTATAGTGGGACGGAGGGTATAGTGGGACGGAGGGTATAGTGGGACGGAGGGTTTAGTGGGACGGAGGGTTTAGTGGGACGGAGGGTTTAGTGGGACGGAGGGTATAGTGGGACGGAGGGTATAGTGGGACGGAGGGTATAGTGGGACGGAGGGTATAGTGGGACGGAGGGTATAGTGGGACGGAGGGTATAGTGGGACGGAGGGTATAGTGGGACGGAGGGTATAGTGGGACGGAGGGTTTAGTGGGACGGAGGGTATAGTGGGACGGAGGGTATAGTGGGACGGAGGGTATAGTGGGACGGAGGGTATAGTGGGACGGAGGGTATAGTGGGACGGAGGGTATAGTGGGACGGAGGGTATAGTGGGACGGAGGGTTTAGTGGGACGGAGGGTTTAGTGGGACGGAGGGTATAGTGGGACGGAGGGTTTAGTGGGACGGAGGGTATAGTGGGACGGAGGGTATAGTGGGACGGAGGGTTTAGTGGGACGGAGGGTTTAGTGGGACGGAGGGTATAGTGGGACGGAGGGTTTAGTGGGACGGAGGGTATAGTGGGACGGAGGGTATAGTGGGACGGAGGGTTTAGTGGGACGGAGGGTTTAGTGGGACGGAGGGTTTAGTGGGACGGAGGGTTTAGTGGGACGGAGGGTATAGTGGGACGGAGGGTTTAGTGGGACGGTATGGCTGTGTCCTGACCTAGTATGGCTGTGTCCTGACCTAGTATGGCTGTGTCCTGACCTAGTATGGCTGTGTCCTGACCTAGTATGGCTGTGTCCTGACCTAGTATGGCTGTGTCCTGACCTAATATGGCTGTGTCCTGACCTAGTATGGCTGTGTCCTGACCTAGTATGGCTGTGTCCTGACCTAGTATGGCTGTGTCCTGACCTAGTATGGCTGTGTCCTGACCTAGTATGGCTGTGTCCTGACCTAGTATGGCTGTGTCCTGACCTAGTATGGCTGTGTCCTGACCTAGTATGGGAGTGCCCTGACCTAGTATGGGAGTGCCCTGACCTAGTATGGGAGTGCCCTGACCTAGTATGGGAGTGCCCTGACCTAGTATGGGAGTGCCCTGACCTAGTATGCCTGTGTCCCGACCTAGTATGGCTGTGTCCCGACCTAGTATGGCTGTGTCCCGACCTAGTATGGCTGTGTCCCGACCTAGTATGGCTGTGTCCCGACCTAGTATGGCTGTGTCCCGACCTAGTATGGGAGTGCCCCGACCTAGTATGGGAGTGCCCCGACCTAGTATGGGAGTGCCCCGACCTAGTATGGGAGTGCCCTGCACAATTTAGCTTCAGTTGGTGAATCTTTTGTAAATGTGATATCAAGTCGATTTTTATTTGTCGCTTGCGCCGATTACCACAAGTGTAGACCTTACCGGGAAATGCTTACTTACAAGCCCTTAACCAACAATGCAGTTCAAGAAATTGAGTTAGTAAAATAGTTACTAAATAAACTATAAACAGAAAAATTGAAACAATCAATAAGTAACACAATAAATGTACATAACAATAACAAAGCTATATACAATGTGGAGGCTATATACAGGGTGTTACGGTACAGAGTCAATGTGGAGGCTATATACAGGGTGTTACGGTACAGAGTCAATGTGGAGGCTATATACAGGGTGTTACGGTACAGAGTCAATGTGGAGGCTATATACAGGGTGTTACGGTACAGAGTCAATGTGGAGGCTATATACAGGGTGTTACGGTACAGAGTCAATGTGGAGGCTATATACAGAGGGTAAAAGTACCAAGTCAATGTGGAGGCTATATACAGGGGGTACCGGTACAGAGTCAATGTGGAGGCTATATACAGGGGGTAAAAGTACCAAGTCAATGTGGAGGCTATATACAGGGTGTTACGGTACAGAGTCAATGTGGAGGCTATATACAGGGTTTTAACTGTACCGAGTCAATGTGAAAGCTATATGCAGGGGGTACCGAGTCAATGTGAAAGCTATATGCAGGGGGTACCGAGTCAATGTGGAGGCTATATGCAGGGGGTACCGAGTCAATGTGGAGGCTATATGCAGGGGGTACCGAGTCAATGTGGAGGCTATATGCAGGGGGTACCGAGTCAATGTGAAAGCTATATGCAGGGGGTACAGAGTCAATGTGGAGGCTATATGCAGGGGGTACCGAGTCAATGTGGAGGCTATATGCAGGGGGTACAGAGTCAATGTGGAGGCTATATACAGGTTAGGGCTTGATATGAAGAAAAATGGGCTTATTCTGTAAGGCACATCATTAGATAATGTTGAGATAAAGCAACATTGGTATTGTGTTGAACAGATACAGAGATATGATGTTCAATGCAATATTCGTTTTTTTTTAATACAAGAAAACGGGGTGTTATCTCTGTAAGGTACATGACAACATTAGATCATGCTCAGATAAAAATACGTTTTCTGGGTCAGGTGGTGCTGTTCATGATGTTCATTTCCCTCTGGCTCTCCTAACGTACCCCTTATCTGGGTAATGTACTATTGGCATGTGCTCACACACAAATATAATGCTCTCTGAGTAACGCTCACTGTGTGGGCAGCAGCAGAGAGAGAGAGAGAGACCCTCAGCCCACACAGTACCCATGTAGGATCTTAATTTGAGCCAGTCTCCTACAGCAGGAAGAAAATAATCCTGCAGCAACAGAAAATGTGGATTATAATTACTGGACATATTTGTAGCGGATGAAACATTTTTATACATTTTTAGTGAGGGGAAAATCAAGTAATTTCAAAGTGTAAATTACAAACTTTAGAAGCCTTTTAAAATCTCAAATACAAATAAGTTTAACATGTCCTGCGCTGTAGGAAAGTTATCCTGCAACAGGATGATCAAATTAAGATCCTACATCTGTAGTTATTTATATCACTACAATCATAGAGAGACCACAGAAATATATGTTAATAATATCTAAGGAGGACAGGAGGGATAAATACATATAGGCAGCACTCTCTCTCTCTCTCTGTCACTCACTAGGTCTCTCTCTCTCCCTTTCTGTCACTTACTAGGTCTCTCTCCCTTTCTGTCGCTCACTAGGTCTCTCTCTCCCTTTCTGTCGCTCACTAGGTCTCTCTCTCCCTTTCTGTCACTCACTAGGTCTCTCTCTCCCTTTCTGTCGCTTACTAGGTCTGTCTCTCTCTCCCTTTCTGTCACTCACTAGGTCTCTCTCTCCCTTTCTGTCACTCACTAGGTCTCTCTCTCCCTTTCTGTCGCTTACTAGGTCTCTCTCTCCCTTTCTGTCGCTTACTAGGTCTCTCTCTCCCTTTCTGTCACTCACTAGGTCTCTCTCTCTCCCTTTCTGTCGCTTACTAGGTCTGTCTCTCTCTCCCTTTCTGTCACTCACTAGGTCTGTCTCTCTCCCTTTGTCACTCACTAGGTCTCTCTCTCTCCCTTTCTGTCACTCACTAGGTCTCTCTCTCTCCCTTTCTGTCACTCACTAGGTCTCTCTCTCTCCCTTTCTGTCACTTACTAGGTCTCTCTCCCTTTCTGTCGCTCACTAGGTCTGTCTCTCTCTCCCTTTCTGTCACTCACTAGGTCTCTCTCTCTCTCCCTTTCTGTCGCTTACTAGGTCTCTCTCTCCCTTTCTGTCGCTTACTAGGTCTCTCTCTCCCTTTCTGTCGCTTACTAGGTCTCTCTCTCCCTTTCTGTCACTCACTAGGTCTCTCTCTCCCCCTTTCTGTCGCTTACTAGGTCTGTCTCTCTCCCTTTCTGTCACTCACTAGGTCTGTCTCTCTCCCTTTGTCACTCACTAGGTCTCTCTCTCTCCCTTTCTGTCACTCACTAGGTCTCTCTCTCTCCCTTTCTGTCACTCACTAGGTCTCTCTCTCTCCCTTTCTGTCACTCACTAGGTCTCTCTCTCTCCCTTGTTGTCTCTCACTAGGTCTCTCTCCCTTTCTGTCACTCACTAGGTCTCTCTCTCTCTCACTAGGTATCTCAAAATATAAGCACTAAGTATGTAATGTTTTGTATACTCACCAGCTTCATCAGGAGGTGTGGTAATGACTAAGACTGTATAGAATGTTTCTTTCTCTTTTAAAGGAGAATGGAGATGAAATGAGAGGGAGAATGTTTTGCTGGGGGTTTTACCTGTACTTTTAAAATAGAGCCCTGAGTTGTTCCTGATCAAGTCAGGTGATCAGTAAAACTCCTGGTCCTGAGACAGTTAATTGCATCAAGTGTTTATTTTTTTTTATTTAACCTTTATTTAACCTTTATTTAACCTGGCAAGTCAGTTAAGAACAAATTCTTATTTACATTGACGGCCTAGGAACAGTGGGGTTAACTGCCTTATTCAGGGGAAGAATTACATATGTTTTACCTTGTCAGCTCGGGGATTTGATCTAGCAACCTTTTGGTTACTGGCCCAACGCTCTAACCACTATGGGTGAATGGTGATTAGGTGTTATGTCTGTGTTTCCTTTGTACCAATAATACCTGATTGTTAAAACATGGACAATCACTGTTATGCCCAAAGCCATTCAGAGTAACATAAAACGGACACAATTTCACATTCAGACCCATAGGCCAACTCTATTGTGTGTGACAATGCTGTTAGGCCTGTTTGGTCATGGTGGGCTGGTTAGTCATGGTGGGGCTGGTTAGTCATGGTGGGGCTGGTTAGTCATGGTGGGGCTGGTTAGTCATGGTGGGGCTGGTTAGTCATGGTGGGGCTGGTTAGTCATGGTGGGGCTGGTTAGTCATGTTGGGGCTGGTTAGTCATGGTGGGGCTGGTTAGTCATGGTGGGCTGGTTAGTCATGGTGGGGCTGGTTAGTCATGGTGGGGCTGGTT